>NC_050464.1:20674344-20974344 GCF_903995425.1 Onychomys torridus | reverse complement strand
CAAGGACTAACCTTGCCACTTGTTCCTTTGTGGCCTTGAGTGAAACTCCAGGCACTCCTGTATCACTTTTCTGTTAGATAATATATAAATTCATACAATGCCTGTCGAGGTCAAAGTTGTATTACATTTTTTTGTTTTGTTTTTGTTTTGTTTTGTTTTGTTTTGTTTGTTTTGTTTTGTTTTGTTTTGTTTTTTTAAGGCTGAGGCTGTAATGGGCAGCGGGGTGTTGTTTAGTTTGAGCTGGCCTGGAACTCACTATACATCCAGCAATGAACTTGACCTTCTGATCCTACTGCCAGGACATCCCTGGTGAGCGTTGGGAATTCTGCAATGAACTACTACACTTGCTTTATAGGGTGCTGGGAATGGAATCCAGGCTTTTATGCATGTTAGGAGTGTACTCTCTGAAGGCAGCCATATCCACGGACCCAGAGGTGTATCTACTAATTAATTTTTCCCAAGGCAATATGGCCAGTCTAAGGACCTGATGGAGATCCACATCCTCACAAGGGTGAGAAGGAACAAGAAGCCTAGAGGGTTGTCTAAGCCCTGCGGTTTGAAACTCATTGTTTCCAGACCTCTATTTTTGTTTGCATGCTTATTTGCTTGTAAATATAAGCAAATCACTTAGCCTATTAACTTAGAAAGATGGAAAACTTCCGGAAAATTTGAATGGAGATTAACAATTTGTACTCTTCATGGATCAAACACTTAAAAGGCCACCCTGCTAACTGTCCCAAGAGTGAGACCTGAGAGAGCTGTTGCTGCTGATTCTATCATTAATCTCCTTGCAACTGACTTATCCCTGCTGGCTTCCCCAATGAGACATTTCTGTTAAAAAAAAAAAAAAAAAAAAAAAAAAAATGGATGCATGTCACAGTTCAACATGCAGGGCGGGGGGGGGGGGGTCACATACATGTTGGCTTCTGGAAACCTGACAACAACACCCCCACACACAAGCACACATATATACATAACCCAGTGGGGTTATTGAACTCCACCAGGGAATTCAACAATCCTGCACCTGGCTTAATGGAGAAGGGAAAGATGGGGAATATGGAAGGGGGGGGGGGATAACCCTCCTTCCTGCTGAGCACTGACACACACAGTAGAGTTTGGGAGGCAACTTTATGTGCTCTTAGTAGTAGATTAATGAATGTAATTACCTCGCATTGTGGCTGTGAATGCTGCAAAAACAATAATTTATAGAGCGCTGTAAAGTTCTAATGTGTTTTTATGTCCATAAGCTGCTTAGCCATAATCTAATGCATTTGTACAAGAACGGCCTAAGTGGCTCTCAGCTGAACAGTGAACACAAGTGTCTGAACCTTGGTGATTCCGCCCGTACGTCTTTATAACCCAGCCCCGTGTGGTAAGCATCTGAGGAAAACAGCTGCCGAATTATACAAATAATTCCGGAGACAGTGAAAGGCTCTCTGCCTCTCTCACCAGGAGGAACATTTCAGGCTGACAGAGGGCTTGCAGGCTTTAATTAAATGCTGGAGTGGGTTCCCAACACACATTTGGTAGTTACACTGTCTTTCTCCACCCTCTCTGTCCTCTAGCCCTGCAGCTCCTCAATGCCTTTCCAGAGGCAGGAAGGGAACTGGGTGGAGGCTTAAAAAATGTAAAGGGAAAAAAATGTTTTAATAATTACAAAATGTCTTCCCCTTTGGAAATGGCTCACCATTTCTGGGTGTTCTCTATTCTGTCACTGTGTTTGTAAGTAAAGGCAAGGATACCTTAACAAACCTGGCGCCTTCAGCAAACCACCCATCAAAGCCATCAGCGGGTTGAAACAACTTAGTGACTAGACACCCACAAAAAAGTTGGGGTGGAGGGTCCACATGGCAGCTAATGCCTCTAGGTGCTTACTACCTGCTAGAACCACATGCAGAGCATGGCCACAGGAAGAGGAACTGCTAATTCATTTTTAAAGGGATGAAGGGCAGTGATTTATATTGGGAAGGCAGATGCTGGAAACAGGTTTACTCCAAAGCATGTGACTTAACCTTTCCCTTTTCTGTAAATGACTGATGATGTTAGTATTTAATTCACAAGATATCTATAAGGCAGTGTGTCTCACCCTTCCTAATGCTGTGACCCTTTAATACAGTTCCTCAAGTTATAGTGACCCCCAACAATAAAACTAATTTTGTTGCTATGTCATAACTGTAATTTTGCTATTGTTATGAACTGTAATGTTCTGTTTTCTGATGATCTAAGGCAACCCCTAAGAAAGGGTCGTTGGGTTCCCCGCAAAAAATCTCGACACACAGGTTTGGGAATTGCTTCTGTAAGGGTTAATGCCTTAGTTCACTGAAAGTGTACTTAGAACGAAGTCAGGACCTGCAGCATATTCATGTTTATTGACCATCATTATCATCAGTGCTCTAGGAATCAATGGAATATGATTACGCTGGCCAGAAAGGAAAAGCAGAAAGCTGCCCACATTTCTCTATGAGCAAACAGTCAAGAGTTTTACATGTCGAGAGTGCAGAGTCCTATGACTGATGTGGAGACAAGAGTGCTGACCCCAGGAAGCAGGTGCACAGGAGACTGTACCTCCAAACACAGACTGAACAAGCAGCTCACTCTTAGCAATCACAAGGCCCTGAGGGCAGCTGTGTTACAGTGATAGCAGACACCGCTGGCTCATCCTCTTCAGAATCAGCACAAGTCAATATTTTCATCACAGAATAAATATTGAAATCATATTAAAAAAACAACTTGAAGCAAAACATAAGACATTATCTGCCCCCACCCTGCGTGTGTATACATTCCTATGCACTTGGAGGTACACCGTGTGTACATAAATGTAGAGGCCAGAAGACAACTTGGAGTCTTGGTTCTCAAGCACTCTGTACCTTCTTTTGAGATATGGGCCTGGAACTTGCCACTGGCTGGCTGGACAGTGAGCCCTGAAGATAGCCTGTTACCACTCACCCAGCACTATTACAGGAGTTCATCCTCATACTCAATTTTATTTACTACTGTATGGGGATCAAACTCAGGACCAGCTATCTTTTCAGCCCCCAAGTTAGAATTATTTTAAGAGTTGCTGTTGGAATTAGTACAGGGACACAATGGCAATATATCAGTGACTATACAGGGATAAAAGCACTAGCTCAAAGACAGACAGACAGACAGACAGACACACACACACACACACACACACACACACACACACACACACACACACAGGGTAAAATAGTATAGAACCAGATACATAATTGAAGTTCTTCCTAGTTAAAAATGCATTGCTTCCCTGCATTCATGAGATGAGTAATGTGATTTGGATTCAATTAAAAAGTCTAAGCTGTCCGAAGGAAGAAATTCTACCTCTCACAAAGCATTGTAACTGCTTCAAGCCAAGGGACCTCTATGATCTAGATCTGGGGCAGTTATACACCCAACTTGTGTAAAAAAAAAAAAAAAAAAAAAAAAAAGCTAGTTAAAAAGTAGATATTTTATATATTAACTCCTCAAAGATTAGTTTGACTGTAAATGTGAGCACTAATTCTTTTTAGGATTTAAAATTAAAAAAAAAAATCTTGAACAACACTGCTGTTATAAGCCTATAAAAGCTGGATCTGGATTTATGGCAACTCTGCCCCAGGGATCTGCCCACTTTTTGCTTCTTATCCTAAAAATCCCCACAGGCAGCCTTCAAAGATCGCCTCCTCTTTAGCTGCCGCAACCTTAACAAGAAAGACACTGGTCGCATGGGAAACACATGGGAAACATTAGTTCCTCACTCAACTAGCCACCACCCTCCTAGAGGGCTTGCTCAACTGAGTTCCACCATGGAAGAAGAATTTCAAATTGTCTCCTTTACAGACTCTCCATGATCATGCTCCCACTTTCTATCTCAACCTGTCACACTTCCCAATCACCTCCACATACATATCTATCTTGCTGTTTCCTGTGAGACACTCCAGGGCGCCATATTGCTTAAAGCTAACAGTAGCAGCTCTGTGTTCCCATCAGCCATGCCATCACTCCTCATTATGTCTCACACATAATCCCTCCTCTATCTGTACGTCCTGGGAGGTAATTTCTCCTTTTCAAGCTCCGTGCATTCTCTGTGTACACAAGTGTCTAGAAGATGGTCTACTAGGAGTTATGAGCACATAAAAATGTCTATTTAAAAATGCTTTCCATCTCATTCTTCAACAAATTCTAATTTTCTGTCTGTTTTATGACCTATTAGTACAGTGTATGAATAAAAATGCACAAAATAAGGATTTTTTAGTCTATGTTACACAGCAGGGAAGAGAAGACTGCCAAAACGGTGCCATAAAAGGCAGGTGAGGAGACCCGAAATTGGTAAGGGCATCTCCAGATGGTAAGGTCATGTGCCGCCAAGCCTAATGATGCCTCAGTTGGGTGGAAGGAAGAAAGCCACAAGTTGTTCTTAGACTTCCACATGAACACACACAAAGTAAGTAAATAAATGTCATGGGAAATTATGGTGAATTCTGGCTTGAAATACAGAGAATAACAATCAAAATCTTTCTCCATATTGCAATATTCAATGCTATTAGCAAGACGTCACTAATCGATTGAGTCGTATAGGAAATACATGTTATAAATCACAGTCTATATCATCAAGAGGCAGGAAAGGGTGCTCTATGAGAAAGGAGACAGTGTTCTGTAAGAAAGGAGAGAGTGTTCTGTGAGGTAGGAGATGGTGCTTTGTGAGATAGGAAAATGGTGCCCACGGAGGTAGTAGATGGTGCTCTGTGGGGTAGACAGGAAGCTCTTTTGGTAGAAAAGAGTAAGAGTACTTCTTGAGATGGGAACGGGTGCTGTGTCAAGTAGAAGAGTGTGTTCTGTGAGGAAAAAGAGGGTACTCCATGAGATGGAGAGTGTCCTCTCTGAAGCAAGAGGAGGTGGTGCTCTGTGAAAGAGGGTGGGTACTCTGAGATGAGAGAGGAAGCTCTGTGAAGTAAGACAGGTTACTATGTGAGGGGAAGAGGGTGCTCAGTGAGAAGGAGATGGTGCTCTGTGAGGAAGAGAGGGTGCTCTGTGAGGAAGAGAGGGTGCTCTGTGAGGAAGAGAGGGTGCTCTGTGAGGAGAAGAGGGTGTTCTGTGAGGGGAAGAGGGTGCTCTGTGAGGAAGAGAGGGTACTCTGTGAGGAAGAGAGGGTGCTCTGTGAGGGGAAGAGGGTGCTCTGTGAGGGAAAGAGGGTGCTCTGTGAGGCTGAGAGGGGATGCCCTGTATGAGGGAAGGGGTACATTCTTTGATAGAGAGGTGCTCTGTGAGAAGAAGAGGGTGTACTGAGAAGTGAAGGGTGCTCTGGAGTAGGAGAGGGTACTGTGAGAGAGGGAGAATGGTGTTCTATAATGAGGAGAGGTACTATTATGTAAGAGGGGAGGGTGTTCTGGAAAGGGGTAAGGGAGGTGATCTATGAAACCAAACTCTTTAAATATTTGACAAATGAATCTATCTCATAATTGTAGAAATAAGTCACATTTAGGATTAGTGTCAGATATTGTCATCCTTTCACATTTATATGATGAAGACTTTAGAGGAATACTGGATAGCTAGCTAACAAGTCACAAGACATTGGAGGGCAATCACCAAACACACCAGTTATAATACCACTGACCCATTGATTTCTTTTAAAGATAACTTAGGGATTTGCTTACTTGTAGAGAATACTGTATTGAAACAAAAAAGAAAGATGTGATACTAATTACTAATCACCACAACTATTTCTCTGGAAACTGAAGAAATCTAACTTGATCCTGTCACTATAACCTGTAGACAAGACAGATCTGTGGGACCTGCTGTTTAATTGAAAAGCTCAAAGATGCTGGGGTTCCCATGGATGCCAAGTTAAGAATGACTGAAAAGAAGAACTAAATCTTCAATTCAATCTCGGCCTTAAGGTTGTAATCAATTTCAGATCACCTGGATAGCTCATTGAAACTATCAACAATGCTACTTCTGGGACACTAATTCTCAAAGATACAGCTATCTCACAACTTAGCAAGTCAACCAGGGGACCATGTCCATGCAATGGATCTCCTTTTGTATAAAGCACTTAAAAAGAAAAAGAAAAACCGTATCTGGAATATTAGGTATTTTTGACAGCTTGCACTAAATTCTTTAAAAAAAAAAACAAAACTGCCAAGATCATGCTATTATACACACACACACACACACACACACACACACACACACACACACACACACACATCTGTAGAGAAAGGAGGGCATCAGAACCCCTGGAGTTGGAGGTAATTGAGAGCATCCAGTGCTCTTAACCACTGAGCCATCTGTCTAGCCCTGATCCCTGAATTCTTAATTCTATACAAAAGACAGAAGTCTGGGCTGCACAGTTATTGGAAAAAATAATCTGCACCCAGAAATATTTCATCAGTGACTCCTAGTTGTGAGTGTTTGTGAATGTACTCAGAGACCTGACTATGGCAACCCTGAAAACAATTTCCATGTATCTCCACCTGGATATTCACATAGAATGTCTGAGAAGAATCACACCAACTATATCCCCCATGAAGAGACCCATCTCTAGAGACTTTGGGTATAGACATCAGAACTACTGGTGAAGAATAATGCTGTTCTTCTATGTGAGGCTCAAGTTGGATGCAAGTTCTGTGTTCCTAAAAACGATGCTACAGTAATTCAACAGTCTCCAGCCACTGGAGCTACACATCTACACAAACACCACGGGCCATCTATCACCGTATTTATGTCACAAGAGGCCCTATGCAGCCTTTCCTCCTGTTATCTCCACATGAAAAATGGAACAAGGACATGTCGTATTAAAACAGATCCATTTAGTCCTTTGGGTCTTGTGCTAATAATCTGATGGAGAACATTACAGTCAGTGTTAACAATAGTAATAACCACGTTAGTACAAGAAACCTTAGCATTTAATAAGAAACTACTTGTGTATGATTGAGTCATTATTCTTTTGACCCACACACATAGAAAGATTGAACTGCTTATTTTCTCAGTTCTCAAAAAAGTGCCAAACTATTACCATGAAGACTGAAATTAATTTATTAGACACAGTAGACATCTTAAACTCTGTGTTAAAATCCTCCTTATGTTATACTCCTGGGACTCTGTGGTAGAACTGGTTCCTACAAGCTGACCTCTCATGTTCACATTGCAGTCTGTCAATACAAACACATATACACACCCACACACCCTACACAAGATAAATAAAATTGTAATCAAATAACTGTAATGTTGAGCATCCTGTGAGAGCTGGGCAGGGGGTGGAGAAAGGGACAAAAAAAATAGTCAGCAGAAGGCTTTAAAGAGGGCATTAGAGTTTGAAAAGTGACGGCCCTTGGGCTCCACATCAAACAGATGCCAGGCCTGAGGCTGACTCCTATCAGTTCCCCCATCTCCATCTCCCTGTCATG
This sequence comes from Onychomys torridus, assembly GCF_903995425.1. NCBI lineage: Eukaryota > Metazoa > Chordata > Mammalia > Rodentia > Cricetidae > Onychomys > Onychomys torridus. Next base: position 20,966,938 of record NC_050464.1, on the reverse strand, counting down.
GGGCTACCTCTCTGGGTGTGTATACCACTACCAATCTAGACTCTATCATGTGAACATCTGTGTTTGTAACACCCTAACTTCTGTGCCCTTCTCTGATCTTATAGGATATTGCAGAACTAGTGATGTCTCAAACATACAAGTCTAAGCATGTCACCCGATTGCTGTAAAACCTCACTGGCTCTCCACCGACGGATGTCACTGTCCTCAGCCTGGGTCTTGAAGGCCTTCCAAAATTAGCCCTGCCAGTGGTGCTAACCCCATTCTTTGTCCTATCTCCTACACCCACTTCCCACTATCCACTTCAATTCCAGACATAATAAACTACTAATCTTCTAAGATTATGAGTCGAGGCGCTTGCCTCTAAACCTTGAAAACTACAACCACCTCTGTGAGTAAGATCTTCCTCCCTAGACCACCCAACCCTCTCAAACAGGCTTTCCCCTACTGAGCTCTGAGGTCTCCACCATCCTTGACAAAAGACTTACTCCTCTGTGTCACAATTTCCATTTACGTTCCCTTCCCACCATATATTGCAGACCCCTACAGGCCAAGGTCTGGGCCTTGGCTGTGATCATACCAACACATCTAGCAAAGGATCTCATTTGCTGAACATTACATAAACTGATAAATCAACATCCTCCTTAAAGTCTATCACTCCATTAGACAAACTTGGTCCATGAAGAGGCGCCCTCAGTCACACTGTGCAGTCATTCTGGGAAGCAAGAAAATATGCATGGTATTCTAATGAGAGCCAACAGGAGTCCTGTTTCACAGCTCTAACAAATCAGCACTGGCTAAAATCTGAAGGTCAGGTTCCATTCTCAACAAGTAATTATCAAGAATCACAGGAATGGAAGATGTGATCTTTAGCTTAATTGTCAACTTGATACAACCTATAGTCACCTGGGTAGACAAAGAGTCTCAAGGAAGGACACTTGATATCAGGCTAGCCTGTGGGTATGCCTGGAAAGGATATTTCTTAATTAGGTTAACTGAGATAGAAAAATCTTGACTGTGCCTGGCACCATTTCATAGACTGGACCCTGAATGATACCAGCACATAAACAAAACGAGACAGAAGATAAAAAGAAACAAGCAAAGACAAATTTTTGAAAACAGGAATGAAGAGCCAGGTGAGAAAGATCCTGCCTGCTTTCATTCACTTCTCTCTGCTCTTGACTGTGGATGTACTAGCTGCTTCTTAACTTCTGCATGATGCACTATAACCTGGACTTTGTGAGTTAAACACTTTCTCCAGAGTTCTTTTACCACAGGACAGAAATGAAGCTGGGAGAGCAGCTCCAATAAGCTGCATGTTTTCTACTGGCCAGGCACTGTGTCCAGCTGCCAAGATCATGCTAAAATATTGTATTTTAAAAATCCCAATTCCTTTTTGTAATTCCTCAAGTGTGGTGCATGGACATGGTTGTGCAGTATCGCACACACCCACAGGTACACATGCAAAGACCAGAACAGGACTTTAGTGCCTTCCTCTGTCACTGTCGGCCTATTACCACCAGACAGGGTCTTTCAGTGAACTGGAAGATTGCCATTTCAGCTAGCCTGGTTGGCAAGTCTCCCCTACACCAGTGTTATGGTTACAGGCACACAGAGCCAGGCCCAGATTTCCACTGTAGTGCTGGTAGTTCAAATGCAGATTTTAATGCTGGCGAAACAATCACTGTTACTAATGAGCCCTCTTCTCAGTCGTTACTCCCGCTTCACCTTCTATACTGAAGAAAAAAAAATGTTTAGCGATGTTAAGGCAACAGCTTCAACCTTGGTTACTAATAAAATCTCCCGAGGAACTTTAAAAAATCAAAAGCAGAAACACGATGAAGCACAGTTAGACTTGATCTCCAGGGGTCTTACTTTCTGGTGTTCCTCAGCTGTGTCATCAGGGTAAGGAACTCCTGGGGACAGTGATGAAATTCCCCAGTGAACTAGCTGCAGAGCCAGCAAGGATGCCAGGCTGAAATCAGCCTAGCTTCAGAACTAGAAAGATCGGTGGAGGACAGAGCTCAGTTAAGATACTTCTCTGATCTTATAAATCCTAGAACATGAGCTATTCTCTTCAAAGTATTAACAGGTGTTAACCTCTTCATGAGCACAAAGAGAGTCCTCTGAGAACTCAGATGTTATCAAGTGTCACTCTCTGAGTGTGAAAGTCAACTTACTGGTCCTCCTCTGAGAGCTCTCCACTCACTGAGTTGCATCTGAGGGCATCTTCTCAAAGTCCCACCTGCTACTAACTGATCAGGCGCTACAAAGATAGTTCATGTTAGTTTACTGAACTTATTATCTTATTTTCATAATTAAAAAAAAAAACCACTAAGAAAGCACTACAGGCTTCTGACAGGCCAGTCTTATGGAGGCATTTTCTCATTTGAGAGTCCCTCTTCCCAAATGGCCCTAGCTTGTGTCAAGCTGACCAAACACTACCCAGCACACCATTCCAAGTCCCTCTTTACTACTGCTGACCAGGCCCACGGAGATGGCTCAGTGGGTAAACGTGCTTGTTGGGAAATCCTGACCACCAGAATTCAATGCCTGGAATTAATGCAGACAGAAAGAGAGAAATAACTTCCACATGTGCTCCATGGCTTCTGCTTCAGCTCCTCATGCCAGGTCCCTGCCCTGCTTTAGTTACAGCCCTGACAATGAACTGCACCTTGGAACTGTACACTGAAATAAACTCTTCCCCCTCCTCCCCCTGGGAAAAAAAAAACCTACTTGAATAATCAAGGAGAAAAAAATAGCTGATGTAAAATGTTAAGGCTTACTTTACAATGCGGTTATAGGTATCGCAATATCCTAAAAGAATAAAAAAACAAATACATTAACACTGTTCTTTAATTTTAGCACTTAGAATAGAATTTTTGGTTCACATTCAGACATAATAATCAACACTAATCTATTAAAGACTGTCTCAATAAAACATGGGAAAAAGGAGGTGAAGGAAAACTTATAAGCAAGTTGCAGGAAGCAAGGAAAGGCATAAAGAATGGATACTCTAGCATTTCATACTGGGGAAGCCTTAGCTTTCAGTTAAGGAAGCCATGGGGTTATTCTTGCCTGCCTTAGTGTGAAAAGGAGGACAGGAAATGAGGTCTGTGCTGTGCCTCCTGGTCTATTAAGGGCATGGTATGCAATCTGTCCACCTGACCGGGTTCCTGCACTCGAAAAGATTTGACCCTTCCTTTAATGCTGTATAATTGTATCTTTGAACTTTCTTTGGTAAATGAAGTTGAAAGAGAAACCAAAATAGATGCAAACACAGAGGAAATACATGTGACAGGGCTGCCTGCCAATCTTCGCTGCCCAATTTGCATATCGAACTAACACTGACTCATGCATGTCTGTTTTTTGAGACAAGACCTCTGATAGCCCAGGATGACCTCAAGCTGACCCAGTAGCTGAGAATGACCTTGAACACCTGGTGATCCTGCAGTACATGTTTTTAACAGCTGAGCCATTGCTCCAGTCCCTCAGAACCTGATGTTGAAGGCAGAAAAGAGGCTACTGTTGTTCTACGAAACAAACACCCAAGGAATTCTAACACAGCTTTCAAATAAATACTTTTTATAAGCCAACCGTTTATACAGAAACTCGTAGAAAACAAAGAAAAGGCAAGTTTTCTTTTACCATTCCTTCCTGATACTTCTAAAAGCTAAGTGTTAATTGCATGTGTACATATCACGATGGGCAAGTGGAGATAAGTTAGGATGTGCAGCATTTCTGCTGCTAGGGTATTGTGGTACCTATCTACTGGGTGTGCACAAATCATAATCGCAAGGTGCATACATTTGCAGGTTCTTCATGGAAGACGGATGAGCTGTATCTGGGCTGACAAGTGACATTGCACCATGGAAAAAGACATGGAAAGGTCATGCTACTAGCCTAAAATGTAAATTTGCCCTAACATCACATAACACACCATATTGACAACACCATGTAAAGTTGAGGAACTGGGGTTGTAGCACTGTGAAAGAGGCCAAACTTGCAAGGGGTCCTATATTTCACTACCAGCACTGCAGAAATAACTGATTTAAATTTATATTTAAATTAAAAAAAAAAAAAAACTTAAGAGGGAGACTCTCCAAGTTTTGTTTCCTGTTGCTCTAACAAAATACTCCAACAAAAGCAACCAAGTTCTATTATTAGTCTACTGGAGTAAAGTCCAGGTACCAAAACATCACCATGGAGAGTCAAGGCAGGAGCGTGAAGCCGCAAGTCATACATGATACACACAGAAAAGAGCAAAAAGTAATGACTGTGTGCATGCTACCGTGTATTCAGTCCCTTCCCTACATTTAGATAGCACCAGACCTAACCCAGGTAATGGTACAGTCCACAATAGTCTGGACCTGCCTATCTTACTTTCCACAATCAAGCCACTTCCCCACAGACATGTCCACAGGCCAACCTGACCTAGACATGGTTGAGACTCTCAGTTGATTCTAAATTGTGTCAAGCTGAAAAATTTAACCAAACTAGAGTCATTGGTAAAACATTTAGTATTTCGCTATTATCTGTGGCAGCCTTCTCCCAGTTTTTAAAAAAGAGATGAATGGGCTCACAGGTTCCTTTTGCACGGGGTCCTATAATTAAATCATCTAGCTCTCACAAAGATGACTCACTCTGTAGCAAAGAGATACAAGAAACCTAGGACAAGCTAGTGTCTCTGGGAAAGGATATGGGGCTGCATTTGTTTCTAGCATCTATCGCATTAACCCTGAACTAAATATTTAACACAATCAATTTTATTGATTTATTATTGTGTATGAGCAGGAGGGAGGGCACATCTAGAGCACATGTGTAGAGGTCAGAGAAAAACATTGTGGAGTCAGTTCTCTTCTGCCTTTATGTGGACTACAAGGCTAGAACTCAGGATAGCAGGCTCGCGTGCCAAGTGTCTTAACCCACAGAGCCATCTCCCTTCCTCTACGGAACACACCTCCTTCTTGTGTTTCTCTGCAGAACTTCAATGTGTGCATTGGTAAGAATAAATACGGTAACGTTTGTTCCCTGAAAATAGAATGACAACATTTTCCTTTCTCTAATCAGACTTTGAACTTGAATAGCTGCTGTGGCTTTAACTCAGATATCAAGGTGAACTTTATCCTCAGCGGGAACACTTACAAACTCAGTTAGGGTGCTTGTATGTTGAATTTCTGACTAATGTATGTTACAAAAGAACATGGTGTTCGGTGAAGCATCTCAACATCTCAGAAGTCACCACGCTGAATTCCAATGACTTGTCAGCACTAGTTTAGATGTTTGGGATACACCAGGGAACAGATTCCCAGCTCTTAGTAAAATGTTAAAAGACAGTGACTACTAGGGAGAAAGAAATCAGAAAAAGAACATCAACAGGGCCCAAGGCCCATCCATTATCTGAAACAGTGAATTATTCTTGGTAGTATTTTTTCCTTTTATTCTCCTTTCTCTTTCTTTCTTTCTTTCTTTTTTTTTTTTTAAAGAAAAAGTATCTACACAGCCCTGGCTGTCTTGGAACTCACTCTGTAGTCCAGGATAACCTGAACTCACAAAGATCCTCCTGCCTCTATCTCCTGAGTGCTTGGATGAGGCACATTCCACTACATCTGCCTCTGGACAATTTTTGACTCTATTTATTGACTTGCTGTGTAGATTAAAATATTTTTAGGTACAAAAAGAATTGACCCTATATGTACAGACTAACTGCAATGTCCAAGTCATGCATGGAAACAGGATAAAGTAGAAAAGAAATTATTGAACTACTTTTTAAGGAAATCTCTCTTAAACATACAAAGCTAAAATTTTAAAAAAAAATTATCTCTGAAATTTCATGTCATAAAAATAAGCATCCCTGAATGTGCTGTCTATTTTTCACTTCATCCTAAATGGCACCATCACTCTAAAGCTGCGAAGATACTGAATGGATGTACTTGGTTAACAAGCAGGGAACCTTTCGGCTGCCTAGCGTGATGTGAGAGGAGCCTGCAAGTTCAATTCAACCCTTCTCCTCATCTCACTGTCCTCTTTCACTGCAGTGAGTCAGGGATCCCTTGAATACACAATACGATTGTCCATTGCCGCTGTCCATTTAATCGTTTGAGATTTCCTATAAATATTGCAAACTTGGTTCTTTATCTAATATCCTTCAAAAAGTTCTCCTCCTATATACAACAGGTCTCTAACCTCAGAGAGCTCAGATTCGTCTTGAGTAAGTACACTCACCAATGGGGAATTTTAACAATAAATAAAGCAATGTTTACAGACATGACTTGTGTGTGCGCATGCACAACGCGCACACACACACACAAGCACACCAGGAAATAAAAGGAAGGCCCAGTCAACAAAGTGCATGCCTTGCCAGCCTGAGGGCCGGAGTTTGGTCCCCAGAGCACAGGTCTAAAAAGATGGGCATGGTAACCTGTGTTTATGTTCACAGTGCTGGGTAGGTGGAGACAGAGAGATTCCTAGGTCACCCAAGTCAGAGCACACAGCCTACTTGGCAAGCTTAAGGCCAGTGAGATGCATTCAATCAAAGGAGGTGAATGGTTTTCCTGAGGGTGGAATCCAAATACATGTGTATATGTGTATATTCACACATATGTGTATACATTTTACTAAGAGGCCGTACACTAAAATAACTGAAAGGTAGAAGACAGACTAATAATAGCATCATAGAAGGATGCATCCCTGAATAGGATTAAACAGATCATTTTGGAACCATACCACTCAATAACTCCAAAAGCACATTACAGGTGCTCACTAAATGCTCACAAAAGAACTAGGCTGCCAGGTTCACAATATTTCTTTCTACACCCATACAGAATATCATTTTCCTATCATTTGCTGGGGCAACTCAGAGGTAGAAGCAATGTTGTAACAAATCGGACCCAAACATTTACAGCTCACGTGTCAGCAATGGCTGGTCGGCTTCACTCAGAAGAGCAGCTGAACAGGAGCAGTAGCTCCTCCACTGACGACTCAAGAGTGTATTACAGGCAAGCACTGAACCAGACACACACCTCTTCCACAAAGAGCACAGGTGTGAGGAAAGCGCTTCATTTTCCAAGCTAGCAGAGGGGAACACTGGTGCAATTACTCCTCCACTGACTAATCCCCAAATCATATTGATTCGAAAGTCAATACAAATGGTGGAAAGAGCAACAGGGCAGAGGCCATAGATCAAGATTGAAGCCCTGCTTGATCTGACACAAGCCATTTCATCTATCAAACATTCAAATTCTTCACTGGTAAAATGGTGGGATGAATCATTACTGCTCACTCATGGGCTGTCAGGAGAGTCAAGCAGAATGTACACCTAGGCTCAGTAAAAACCAAAGTGTGGAACCAATGCTCCGGTATCATTATTAAACTGTGGAGTAGCCATATGTGGTTGAGCAAGATTCAGCTTCATAATTACCTTGTACTCTACATATACCTTGGACGGCGGAGGGAGGTTAGTCTGTGATACAAACCTTATGGGATCAGGAACTGTCACTCCCATCTAAGTAACTGTGTAAAGCATCATCATGAAGGAATAAATCGATTCAATAAATAAATTGAGTTAATATGAGGACAGGACTTTTTCTTTTAATGATTTGTTTTTCTTTTATGTATGAATGCCTACATGTATGTAAGTGTTTCACATGTGTGCCTAGTACTCTAGAGTCCAGAAGAGGGCATTAGATCCTTTGGAACTGAGGTCACAGATGGTTGTCAGTTGTCATGATGGTTCTGGGAAAGAAATTCATGCCTGTGCAGGAATGGCAATTACTCTTAAGGGCTGGGCCATCACTCTGCCTCTTTTTATTTAAAACACAGGCTGGCCTCCAAGTAGCTATGCAGCAAAGGATGGCCTTGAACTCCTGATCCTGCTCAGAAGTGCTGTGATGGCAGGTCCAAGTCACCACACATCCAGTTTTATGCTGGGTGGAGGATGGAACCAGGTCTTTCAGGAGAGTAGATGTGCATTCCATCAACTGGGTCACACCCCCAACTGTGGGTACAATTCTTAAGTGTAGAAACTCCTGCCTATCAAGGTCTCCTGTGCAACAAAGACATTGTTTAAAGTAATTATTCTTATAAAAAATGAGCATTTCAGAAGCAAGGAGATAAAGCAGATTCCTGGAATAAATGTTTCTCAGGGCCAATAAAAGCATATCCTTCAGTATCTATCTTAGGAATCTCCCACATAAACTACTGAACAATTTGTCCACGTTGTTTGTTTAACTTTTCAGTGAAGGAATCATCAGGAGTACAGAATGCTCAGGGAACTTTGTTTTACTTTCATTTCATATATTTATGTATTTTGGTTTTGTTATTTTTAATGCAGGGTCTCATGTAGCCCAGGCTGGTTTGGAATATGTCATTTCCTCTTAGAAGATACTGGACTCTTCATCTTCTTGCCCCCAGCTGAACTTTCTTCTTCATGTTTCGTAAGTGTGAAATTTTATTTCACATGTATGTGTATGGAGTATCCATACACTGCAGGATGCTCAGCTAAATCTGAATTTCATATATGAATTCTGGGCGGGATATTTCCTAAATGTCAACTGGGACACGCGCATCTCAGAGCAGAATTATTTGTTTCTGTGATAGAAACATTATCAGGTCTCCCCTATTTGTAGCTGTCCACTCTGGCCTGGCTGCCATGTCAAAGGATCCATGTTGATTTAATTTAAGGGGGAACGTGTTGGAAGATATGAGCTAAGAAGGGAGATTTCTGTCAAGAGGCTTCACGGGACACGTCAAAGATAAGAAAGCAGCGCACAGCTGCTCTAGTACTATGATGATGGTGGGTTGGGACTAGAATTAGAACGGAGGGAGGCCAGAAAGCTAGCGACTGACGAGCACCCAGATCTAAATCACGACAACCACAAGGAGATCACAAAGGACGAGATACCGACGACCATATGGAAAAGGTAAAACAGCACCAGAGGAACCTGAAAGGCTGCTCCGGAGAATCCAGAGAGCAATGTCAGCTATAAAATGTGTTCATGGTTTGCCCAGATTATGTAAAACTTCATCTCAATATAATAAATAAAATAAAAGAGGGGCACTGGAGAGGAGGCTCTGTGGTTAATAATATTTGGACCTCTTACAGACGTTGAGCTGGGTTCCCAGTACCTGTAACTCCAGGTCCAATGCCTTTCCTGGTCTTCAAGGGCAACTGTACTAATGTACAAGCACAAATACACACTCATAATTTAACGAGAAAGGAATTCTAACAAATTTCTTTAGACTTTAAAAAAAACTTTGTGTGTGTATTTTGCCTGCATACATAAATGTATGTATATACATGTGCATATATGCCACATGCATATCTGGTGCCTGCTGAAGTCAGAAGAGGGTGCTGGATTCCCCTGCCACGGGTGTTACACATGGTTGTGAGTCATGTGCATGCTTCCAACTGAATCCAGGTACTATGCAAGAACAGCAAGTGCTCTAGACCATCCCTTTAATCCCCAAATAGATACTTTTAAAATATAACAACGTAGATATTCCTATGGTTCTATGGTTCTAGAACATGTTTACTCACATGTTGTACAGGGTCTCAAATCAGCATCATCTATTTATTAAAGAATTTCCATGGGCATCACTCAGTTACTCCATGTAAAGACGAGGGCAAAGTTAATTGGAAGCCCTGCCCTTGGGAGCTTAGCCTCTGAAGAAGTTCCTGCATTCTGCAATACAGTGTTGAACCTCTTCAACTGTAACCATGTTAAGTGCACCCCAGGAACCATCCTGTGATCTCAGTTCATTTCCTTTTTGCTTTTTAAAGATTTATTTTTACTTTATGCATACGAATATTTGGCCTACATATATGTGAATGCACAATGCCTATGTTCATAGCAGCCCTTAGAATATAATCTCAGAAATTACCAAAATGCTATATATGGCTACATTAAAGACAAGAAATTACGTCCTTCCTTTAGGAAACACACCTACACTTTATCTTATTTCTTTCCTGGGTGATTCACTGATATTAACTAACCCCATGCTAGAATTTCTAACAAGGGCCAGTTAAAGCCCAGTGAGAATGTTCAGGGAAGACAGTAAAAAGCACCTGATGTTCAAGTCTGATGACCTGAGCTTGATCTCTGGAAATGATACATAAAGGAGTTACCAGACCCACACAAGTTGTCACATGACCTCCTCGGCTGCGACTGTGACATGCACATACCAGATAAGTTAATATATAAAATTAAAATTTTAATGGAACTGAATAAATTGCAGCTTGGCTTCCTAAGGGTTCTTCCCAAAATCGTTTTTTCTGCTATGAAATCAAGATTCCAGTTGTGTTGAGCAGAGGTCGAGGTCATTACCATTACTGCCCCTAACAATTTCAACAATTTGAAAAACCCCAGTAGCAGGACTGAGAGCCTGAGACTGACCTGAGCTACCTGGTGTCCTCCTGTCTGGAAAACCAACTATCTCCCCTACACACACACACACACACACACACACACACACACACACACACACACACTGATGTTGGATATGCCTGTCACAGGTCTGTCCCCAAATGGAAATGGACTCATTAAAGCAAATTCCCAAACACCACAGAAACCAGCGCTGGCTCACAGACTCTCCTGCCTCCCTGTAAATTCTCTCCCCTGCTACCTTCTCCATAAAAGCCAGATAGCGCTGGCTTCCAGGCAAAGCAGTATACAGAACATCATCATTTAAATATACAACTCCTTTCCAAAAAAAGAGAGGCCTACCACCCTCTAACAAACATTCCACACATGGCACATAAATCTTTCTGCTCATTCATGTCTGACTCTAAGTGAGAAAACAGTTGAACGCAGATATATGAACTTCCTATCTGCCCTGCGGGATATTTGTAATAAAGAGAGTAAAACTTACATAATGTGTGTACAGAAGAGCAGATGGGACCTCCAATAAGTGAAATATGATCCTACACCATTTTTTCCCCTTCTCCCAGTACACTTTTAATTCTCGGGTTGCTTTGTCTCCTTCCTGTGCCACTCCTTTTAGACTGAGCGCCCATGTATTGGGCTGGATCATTAGCATCACAAATCACAGCCACACTGCCAACCCAACAGCATTATGCAATTTACAGTGTGGCACCTGACATTAACAATCCCTGTTATCTGATTTTAGGAGTCATTATTTCAAATATTTTAGATAAAGTATGTTTTCTTCTCGGTGTACAGAATGATAAATGGTTTGCAAATAATTGCGGCTCACCACTTAGTAGGCCGATGGGTAAGCGGGGCTCCTGCTGCCAGGGCCCCTTCTATTATTCCAACCCTAAAGAAACTGTTCTGCAAACAGCATGGCTGCAAGATGACATCTGTGTGTTCATTAATGCATCATTTCCTCGGCACAGAAGCACTCCGAATGAAATTTAATTCTAATCTTTAATTGAACAAAATTGCTTTCCGATGATAAATTAAGGCAAGGGAGCCACACCCATATCTCCTCCAGCCTGGAGGAGAAAGGCAACAGAAAACAGGCTGGATTGATTTCTTCTCACCTGGCTGTGGGTAAGGGGCAGGTACTGAGTTGGGGTGGGGGGAAGAGGAGGAAAAAAGAGGGAAAGGGGGAGAAGACAGAAGAGAGGAAGAGAGGAGGAGAGGAGGAAGGAGACAAGGAGGAAACGAAAAAGAAAACCAGAAGCATCTGAATTACAAGAACACATCTCACAGGCAGACACTCATGTTGGGTTGGCAACTGAGTTATAGCAGACATGCCATCAACTCTTCATGCTCTACATCCAGGCTTGAAAGCAGAAAGCTGTGCTTGGATTTTAGAATGGGAACATCTACTGGGAAACTGGTTTCTTTGGTTGGGTATGAAGAATCTCACCACACTAAGCCTCCCATTAGAATTGACTATGGACTAGAAAGAGTTCAGCGGTTCAGAGGGAGTTTGGTCCCCAACACCACAGTCAGGTACCACACAACCACCTGTAACTCCAAGCTCCAGTATCTCTGGCCTCTGACAGCACCTGTACCCCACACATACACACAAAAAAATCCCTAATAAACCTAAGTCAGAGGTCAGACCAGCCATAAGCAAAGGGCAGTAGCTGGCCAATCTGAGTCAACAGTGACTAGACAATCTTCAGTGGGCCTTTCCCAAGCCCTGGGACTGAAGAACTTAATAGCAATGTAGTGCTTTGTATTTCTCTATGTCTTGTCTTCAGCCTGGTGTTTGAAGAGCTGGCACACACTCTTCTCAGCTCTGGGGCTAGGCTATATACTCAACACAGAAGTGGACTAAACAAAACACTCTGAATACAGAGAAAAACCTCATCTAGACATTTTCAAGTTATACACACAGACAAACAGATTCAGAAGAGCTTCTAATGGCAGTTTGTATCTGAGGTACTTAAACTTTTATGGAACTGTGGAATGCTCAGAGACTATGAGACTCTTAAAGACACATTAGACCTTTAGTAAAGTGTATTCTACTGTGGAACTTTGGAGATCCTCTTTAGGCAATTTGAAACCTATGTTGAATGTTTATCAAGACTGGGACTATCCAGAACCACTTAAGACCTATACTTACATAAGTAAGTTTTGATTCCATGCATGCATATACATGTGAATGTATGCTTGTGTATATTTACAGACATATAGGCCTAAATATAAATCCAGGAACACCTTACCATGTATCAAAGAACTTCTTTAACTAAGCAGACAATTCCCGAGCAGGAAGCATTTTCTCAAAGCATCATTTTAAACAGCTCAGCTTGGGAAAGGGGAGAGAGAGAGAGAGAGAGAGAGAGAGAGAGAGAGAGAGAACACGAGAACTACCTAGCTCCAAACTTTACACTCCAGATAATCTCAGACATCATCCTGCCGTCATTCTATTCTTTATGAAAAGTCTGAAGACTGCTCTTAAAAATAAGTGCCTTATGTGAAGTAGAGAGACTACAGGGTCTGCATGAGATGGAGCTGCAGTTCACCAGCACATGCCGGGATCCTCCTCTCCATTGATCTCTAAACTTCCTTCTGGCAAAAAATATGAATCAAATAGGGGTAGAGAGAGCTCAGTGGTTCAGAGTAAGTATGACTCTCATGCAGTACCCGAGTATGATTCCTAGAACTCACACTGGGGAGGATGACAATAATCTGTAACCCAACTCCAGGGTATCCAACCTCTGGCTTTCATGGCAACTGCACTGTCATGCACATACTTACAAACAGACAGACACATGGAAACATACATTCAAGCAACACACACACACACACACACACACACACACACACATACACACAAAGAAAAATAAATCTTTAAGAAATAAGTAACAACATAAAAATAAAATAATTTGTTTATACTTTAATTGAAAGTTTAACGGCATTTTGAAAACCTCGGATATTATCTCGTATGAACATGCTGCCTGCCACTAACACCTGAGGTTGCACACCCAGCATCTCAAAAAGCAGGTATAAGGGGTGCATACCTAAAATGTAAAACAATAATCACCTAAGCTGAGATAAGCGTGGTGATCACTAGATCTGCTTTTAGGAAACTTACACTCCATACAAGGGCCCTTGTCTTGACTGGGCACCTTTACTATTCTGAACACTGTCCACACATATGCAAGTAACATCCATTGGGGAAACAAGCCCCCCTTTCCCTGTGGAGAAGAAGAAGAAGAGTTTTAGGTTAATTATATGTTCCTTTACTCCATGTAATTTACTTGGACTTGGCTTAGGAACCTGTTGTAAACACCTGCCTCGATCTCTCAGTCAACAGTTAGTTCAAGGAACATCTTAACGTTTTGTATTTGTTGTACCACAGTTCTGCATATTCTCTTCTCCAAATTCTTCGAGGGGATTTATGAGGTCGCTGACAGAATAAAATCCCATCTCTAGCTAGTGTCCTGAGGAGTCATCAAGAGATAAAGATCAAAGAACGTGAGAGCAATCCTTCTAAAGGAACCACCGATACTTAGGGCTGAACCCTAAAGGTGTGTTTAAAGAATGTGCACTATTGAGGTAGAAAGGTGGCTTAGAGGTTTGATAGCACTCTCAGCTCTTGCAGAAGAGACCCAGGTTCAGATCCCAGAATGCATATGGTGGCCCCAGAAGCATGTCTCATGTTTCAGGAATTCATGTGACCTCTGAGGGCCCCTGCATGTCATGGTGCACATAACTCAGAACACACACATGAGTGAATGAGAATCACAAAGTGAAACTAACTCCAAAGCGCAGTTATGAGATTTCGGACTCAAAGACGCTAAATCCTGTCCTTCTGAATAGACCGAAACAATCCAACTCTACCACTAGAACGCACACAACTAATCCTGCCTCATTTTGGGACAGGAAAAAATCAAGAAAGAGGCAATGCTGGTCACCACCATCTTACCCCAGGATAGGAGAAAATCATCACAAAACACAGTGACTCCAGGAGTGTCCAAGGAAAGCTTCAGTGGCATTGAGAAATAATCATTTATCTGAATTAACATTCTACTCCAGATAAGGTAATTCATTAGGCAAAGAAAACAATCCTTAGTACTTTACACTGACAATTAACAAACTTGAAACCTGACATTGGTAATTTACTATGCTGAGAAAATTTCAATTGTTCAACTTCAACCTGCAAGCCTTTTATCTACTGGTGGCCCTATCCCCCCGCCCCAAATATTCCTTTATGGGCTGACATTAAGGGAAATAGAAAAGCACACGGGGTAGTGCTGGAGATGCGTATTTAACCTTTACAGCTGCATGATGGTATACGGTGCGCATTTTTCAAAGTGGCAGGCTGCAGACAAGGGAACCATGTCCTTCTATAAAGAGGATGCAGCATCCTCAATGTTTTCCCAGCCACTGGGCAGCATATTCCTGTAATTCAATATTAATTCCTGAACTAGGGGACAGCCAAAATCCATTTATTGGTCTTTCAAGCATTGCTTTCAGAGTATGGTAAAACCCCAAGGGGCAGGAGCAGCAACATTACTTACCACCCCCTCTCAAAAATCAAAGAGAACATATTGAATCCTGCTTTTTCAGTAACTTGAAGCTTTGCATAAAAATCTGCTTAACAGCTTCAGCCTGTGAATCAACTTCTTCCCTCTTAGGAAGCCTATCTCACTGAGGTAGGCTTTTGTTTTGGGTTATGTGAGTAACATTTTCAATGAGTAGACACTCAAGTTGCAAGTACCATGCCCATGACAGCAAAAGGAGTCTTTGGTGTAATAAAAATCATGAAAACCAGACATCTACACTTCTTTCTGAAGGAAAAGTAGCCTATGAATAATTAATAGCTTGACAATGACCATGTGATCTAAATATGCTATTGGATAAAGTAGTTGACATTGCAGTAAGGAGGCCCCTCAGAACCCTGTGAAGGGGCCGCTCTTGTGAACCTGGCGCCCAGTTTAGTAATTCGAAGGCACTAGCATACTTAAAGAACCATCCTTTATACACATCCCACACTCTGCTGAGTTACAGGGTTAGGGGTAGAGGGAAGCTAAGTAAGTAAGTAACATGTATCCTGTGTTTGCAGAAGCTTTTTAGAATGAAATCTGAGGAAGGAGAAGAAAGGGATTAGGGCCAATGACAGATGGACGGCTCTTTAAGAAGAAAGGAAGTGCCACAGCTTCCTAGGAAATTGTCATCTCCATGCTGGACAGGTTGACACAGTGGGAAAATACCGTAAAAGGGCTCTGAGGTGATTTGGATGGTAGTACCACAACTGTGCACCTAAATAACAGCTTTAAGTTTGATCCACTCTCTATGAAAAAGCAGAGTGAGAATTTCCGAAACAAAAAAATTTCATACTTTGTCCTAATCATGATGTAGAGTGTGGGGGGGGGGGGCAAGAGATGGAGGAAGGGAGGGAGGGAAGAAGGACACACTGCAAGTAACAACCTTGTTTCAAGTTTAACAATAAAGATTAATAGGACCAAAACAGAAAACTCTTACATAGCTTGTCTTTCCACTTCTGTGACCATCTTATTTATATTTTATTAAACAATCCTTAAGGATGTCTAATAAATGGATTTCCGAATAGAATATTTTCAAACTCCCTCTGTCTCTTCTGGAAGTATAATATCCTCACAGTTAATGAAGAAAAAAAAAATCAACTCTGGAGAGATGCATCAGCCTTTAAGAGCACTAGATGCTCTTCCAGAGGACCTGGGCTCAATTCTAAGTACCTATATGAAAGCTCATGATTACCCGTTCCAGGGGATTCGACAACCCCTTCTAAACACCAGGCATACATTTTAAGACAGATGTGTAGGGAACACACACACACACACACACACACACACACACACACACACACACAAATTAAGTTTTCATTTTGTGTGTGTGTGTGTGTGTGTGTGTGTGTGTGTGTGTGTGTACACATACATTACCTACTTATGTCTACTGTGCCCATGGAAGCCAGATGTATTAAGTCTCATGAATTTGGAATTACAGACAGTTTTAAACCATATCAAGTGGACACATGGAACCAAACTAGAGCCCTCGCTAAGAGCGGACCCACTCTTCCTGAGCCATCTCTCCAGTCCCATCACATTTATCCAGCACTTAAAACTCTTGCTTTCATTTCTAACCCTGATAATGAGTGTCCTCACAACGTCCTCGGCTTTGATGAGCATGCCATTTGCAAAGATGAAGATGCTGCAAGCATGAGCCCTGCTTATGTAACTGTCCTCTTTATTTGACAACTCCAGTGGTTTTCAGGAAGTTAAGCAAGGGAGAAATAATGATCACCTACATGGCATCAGCTTCTATAGAAGGTACTTTGGAGCCAAGAGAATAAGATCGAGATTCCATGATCTAGTTTACACTGGGCATCTAGTTCCAGTCCTCTTGACAGTAAAGCAGGCTTAGTGACGACCAGTGGTGGCGTCATTATTTCAGGGCTACAAGCTTTAGAACCTTCAATTCTGTCCCTCCTTGCCAAGGCTAACTCACCTTCCAGCCTCATCCTTTCTAAAGGCACCCTGTCAGAGCCTCACAGGGCAAGGAGCAAAAAGAAGATGCAGCTCCCTCTGTCCTTTGTTCAGCCTCAAGAGGCTCAGCAGGAGAGGATTCGACACTGCGATGTATTGTGGACTCTCACAGGTAAGGGAGAGACCCAGAACAACCTCTTAGAGTTGAGAAAGAAGAAACAAAAGGAACTGGGCTGGCTGGTTTTGTGTCAACTTGACAGAAGCTATCATCATCAGAAAGGAAGGAGCCTCAGTTGAGGAAATGCCTCCATGAGATCTAGCTATATGGCATTTTCTCATTTAGTGATCAATTGAGGAGGGCCCAACCCATTGAGGGTGGTGCCATCCCTGGGATAGCGGTCCTGGGTTCTGTAAGAAGGCAGGCTAAGCAAGCTATGGGAAGCAAACCAGGAAGCAGCTCCTCCCCATGGCCTCTGCATCAGCTTCTACCTCCAGAACCCTGCCCTGTTTGAGTTCCTGTCCTGACTTCCTTCAGTGATGAACAGCAATGCTGAAGTGTAAGCCAAATAAACCCTTTCCTCACCAACTTGCTTTTTTGATCATGGTGTTTTGTCGAAGCAATGGAAATTTTAATTAAGACAGGAAGTAACTGAATCAACACTCTGCATGGGTGAGCCTTAGCTCTCAATTAACTTAGAACTTAAAAAGCAGAGTATGACCCAATAAAGTCTTACTTAACATTTGCCCTCATAGTTTAGATATCCTTGATGACCCCAAGGCTCTGCCATCCAAGATACCGTCTGGACAGAAACTTCTGCAGCCCTGATTCACATACATGAAATACATCTTGACTCATGTCCCTATACAATATGGTAAGCATGCACTGATGTAGCCATATACTATGTCCTTGTGACAGTCTCCTGTACGAGCGGCTACTGGGAGCAAATGAAGTACAGAGTACGCCTTATCTAAACCTACACCTGTGCTCACAGAAGCAGGATGACACCTAAAACACCATCAGACAGTCCACAGGTCATGTGCAGAGACAACAAAGCAGGCCCAAAGTTCCACAACTATTCTTGGAGACAAAATGCCACTATCTTCCTGAAATCACCTCTGACTACAGAGAAGAGTCCATCAGTATCAGGCTCATAGACCACCTGAGTTCTCTCATAAAAAAGGAGTAGGTGTGTGCCTGGGGTGTGTATGTGGGGGGGGGGTAGCATTTCAATGGACACACACCTAAGATTGCAGCCATTCCTTCCACCCATTTGTATGTAATGTTGCCTTCATCAGCATGTGGCCTAGGGATCTAGGGAAGGCACTTGAGCATACAGGCTGAAGAAGACAAGAAGCGGGGTTCTGGCTATGCAGCTATGGAGAAGCCCTCACTCAGGTGAGTAAAGATGCCAGTGAGGCTGCTTTGGTGTCACTCACGCACCTGTTAGTAACCACCGCAATCATGCATTGTAAGTAACCTCAGTGGTTCCCCAGGGTGAACTCTGCTGGAGTCGTATGTTGGTTTATCAACAGTATTTTGGGATGAGGGGGTAGACATTGAATACATCTCTCCCAGAGAATGAATGGGAGTGACGGCACATATGTACTGTCCATCACCCAGTGGTCCAAAATTAACTCTGATTGAGCAACAACACAGCCTCACATCACTGGTGTAAGATATACTGGTTCTATGGCTAATTTACAGCTATCAATTTCAGTTCCTAGATCCATTTTGTATAATAAGAGTATCATCTGTGTCTCTAGGGTAGTAAATAAACATTTCCAAACACTCTTCATCACGATGCTTTCTTCAGAGGAATAAATGAAAACAATTATACTCTGCCCTACAGTAAGGAGAAAATGTTCTTCCAGCATAGTCTCAAAGAAAGTCAGCCAGCAAATCCGCACCTGACATCTGAGGGAGATGTAATATAAAGACAACACCCCAAGAATTCCCCCTGTCGGGGAAACCTTCAGATAAACATCATTACCAAAACGGGTAGCTAAAAATCAATATACAAAATCAACAATTCCCAGGGCTATTTCATTAACAGCAATTGCTTCTTTTCTTGATTTGGCAGTGTGTACAAATGGCTGAAAATGCCAAGCCAAAAGGAGAAAACCCCAAACAGGCACCAGTCCCACACTCAATATAGGCTTGCCCAACTACAGAAACAAGGGTTGCAACCAATGAGGAATAATATCTAGATAATCTTATTGTTCACAAAGCACTCTTGTGCACATTATTTCACTGAATTCTTATCGAAGTGCCCTGGATATGACTGGGTATACAACGGAGAGACCTGAAAGGAAGAACACTTACGTGTCCTGTCTAAAGCCGCACAGGAGTTAATGCACCTGGCTAAAATCCGTACAGTGCTGATAGAGGGTGAAGGCCAACTGAAGCTGGGATCTCCAGGGTTTGAAGAATTTCCTTGTTCATATTACCAACAAATGAATGTCTGAAGCAGAGGGGGAACACAGACTATGGAGAGGCTCGCCTTTAATCTTAGTGTCTAGGAGGCAGGAATAGGCAGAGCTCTACAAGTACAAGGATAAAATGGTCTAAAGAGAAAGTTAGAGAACAATATAACAAGATCCTGCTCTTTAAAAAAAGAGAGAGAGAGAGAGAGAGAAGCATTCGAGTGATCAGAACAAAACTAAAGGAAGCGTGTTGTGAAAAGGCCTTTCAGGAGCTATGGGGATAGCTCAGTTAGGAGGGCACTTGCCTAGTGGTCACAAAGCCTGGGATTCCCTCCTCAGTACTATGCACAACCTGACATGCTGGAGCACATCTGTAACCCCACCACGAAGGAGACAGAGGCAGATCAGAAGTTCACACCCATCATCTGATACACCAGATTCTGCCTCTTCCCCCTATCAAACCCAGGAGGTGGGGTGGCATTCCCTGAATGAGCCCCTGGTGCAGGCGCAAATAGGTGGTACCAAATAATTTCTGGGACACTGCCTGAGTATAAAGACTCAGTTAAATATGGTGGCTCACTTTAGGAAGAACAGTAAGAAAGGGAGGCATGCAAAATGCTGAACCACCTAAATTCTAAAAAAGCGACGAACAGCTAGAGCAGTCTAGGAAACAGACAAATTTGATTTATTCCACCCACTCACAAGAACCCTGTGGGAAAGCCACAGGCAGGTTGCTGATGTCTCAATCAACAGTATTCACTTTCCTAAGTATGAAACCCTTCCCGTAGCAAACCTAGCCAACCAAGGGTCCTTAAAACTTACTACCCCTGTGACCTGAAGAACAGGCTTACTAAGTTCTCCTGAGAGTGAAAGGTCCTCAGAGCTAGAATCCATAGGTCTGAACCCTGGAGGGATTCACTGTATATCATGTGGATTACAACCAACATCAGACATCTAGGAAGCTAAAAAGACAAAGTGGAGCTATTTGTGAACTTTCACAGAGTTAGAATAGGGATAAAGTATATAGTGTGTGCCTAGTGGACTCTTCTGAATTGAAGAATATCAATCATGGAAAGGAAGAATCTTAAAAAAGGACTATGCTCATTTTGCCTCTCAGGGTCAGTCAGGGTTCTAACATGAAAATGAACAGACTGGGCCAACAGATCTCTAAAGGCTTCCCAGTTATAGAATTACAAATTTCACAACACCAAGATCCATGTACTACTCAGCTAAACTATGAACTTTAACTTCTGAGTTGCTTCTGAAGTCATTTATTTCCATATATGGAAACTTCACTTTCCATACACCAGGCCTCTTACCCACTCCTCAAGATAATGCTGCAAATTGACAGACAAGAACATTTCTTTTCTTGGTATTTGGTTTGGTGTTTGTTTTTCATAAACTATTTTTTCTATCACACAACAATAACGAACTTCAGAAACAAAAGCACTTGCCAATAAAATCTCTATTCGCATTGAGAAAAAAAGGGCAATGATGTATGTAATTTAAAGATTGCCAATCACTTCCCTAAAAAAGTGAGCTACATCATCACTTGAGTATGTTCTCTCACAGACTGCCATCCGTAAACGGAGAAAAAGAAGTGGCCTCTCACAAATGAACTTGTGACTTAACTAAAGTTAAAACCAATTCCAAGCAACAATAAAGAAACACATTATCTATCATGCATCCCCGCGGCATCTGGCATGATGATTATCACACAGTAGTCACTCAATAAATAACTGCTGAAACCGTCAGTCATTCTCCAACTGAGAACTGAGAAAATTAACAACTTTGTTTCTCAGAAATGAAATGACACCACCAAGGATTCACTGAGAAGAGACAGGGAGTGGACAACACTGTGAGTTCGGTCAGGAGCATTAAGAAACCATACAAATACAAGTAAAACCAGGATGTTAAAAAAGAAGGTAACAATGAATGGAATCTATTATGTCTTGCTTCCTGTTGAATTTAAAACTTAATGACAGGTGTGGTATTGAATTTAAGGCAGGATATGTATACAGGAAATATATATTTTACATATAAAAATTTTATATTATATATAAATATTACTGCATGAATAATCACTACTTTCAAACTGGCTATGCAATCAAGGCTAGTGAAAAATTTGAAATCCTCTTGCCTGTGCCTCCTACATTCTGGGATAACAGGTGGCCACACCACACCCATTTATACTTAGGAATTCTAAGTCCTGATTAACCAACAACAAGGTTGAAGGAACTCACCTAAATGATGAACAGAAGAGAATAGAGGCAAGCAGCAAATCACATGTGTTTTGATAAGACACTTTCATCTCAAGGGGCTGAATACAAATCTCGGTTCCACCATTTCCTGGCTAAGCAACCAGAGCAAGGGACTTGACAACTCTTGAGTCTCTGTTTCCTGAGTTGCACAAAAGGGTACAGGCGCCCTAATGGGTGAATTTAAAAAACTACTAAAACTGCACATAGTACCTGGCAACGACAAGGTACTTGATTAAATGTGTCACTACTTAGAATCATTTTGGGGTATTCCAAATGAAAAACCATGTGTCAGCAAAAACTAGAGGGGGAGGTGGAATCAGAAAGAAAGAATATAGATGTAATCTCATTCTTTACTTAAAGATGTACGTGAGTGTGCATATGCGTGCGTGGGTGTGGGTGTTTGTGTGTGCACGTGCATGTGTCATGCTCTTAACAGCTGGGCCATCTTTCCCGCTCAATGGATTCTCTCTTCTGCAGGAACCTCTCACAGCCTGAAATTCTCACTCAGGAGCCAGGTGGCTTCCACAAGCCACTTCACTGCAGCAAGTGAATTCCAAATGCAGTTTGTCTAGCGCTCTTCCTCCTTCACGTCACGTTTATCTTACTTTATTTCCCTTTCCTGATGCTCTCTTAAGTGTCATAGCAACACTATGATGTAGGTGGTTGCTTCCTAATTCCTGTTTTACAAATGACCTGCAGTAGAAGTATGGAGTATCTCATGTAGGATACCTAAGACTGATTTCTGATGGCTGTGGGTTGGGCTGATATCCCAGAAGGTCAAGCACTTACCACAAAAGAATGAGGATCTGGATTCCATCCCCAGAACCCCCATCAAAAAGCCAGGAATGGTAGCATGGTCTTGGAACTCAGTGCTGGGGAGACCTGGACAGGCAGGTTCCTGGGGCTCCATGACCAGTCAGCCTAGATGAATTGATAGTTTCAAGCTAAGGACAGACCTCTCTAAAAAGGAATAAAAGGTGGATGGAACCTGAGAAATGACTGATAAACTTGTGCTATGGCTTCCATAAGTACCATAACCACGTGTGCAAAAAGGAGGTGGGGAGAGAAAGGGAATGCCCAAATACTCAAGACACAAGGCACTACAAAGTGATGAGTTGCCTGGGTTTTTCCTCGAGATGCTTATGATCCGGCCCAAAAGAAGTTGAAAATCAAGAATTTAACAAGCACAGAGGAAACCTCCAAAAAGAGGCTAGAGTGCCTGTCTGTCTACTCATTGTTAGAAAAGATGGTAACTAATAAAATACTGGTAAGAGCTCAGATGCATCCCAAATCCTCTCTCAATATGTGCACTGAACCCCAGGCACACCAGCCAAGGCTGAGTGAGAGCCCACCAGGCCAGAGCGTCAATGTCCCTCAGCCTTCTGCTTAAAGGAAAATAACTGAGGAATCAGAGTGCAGAACATGGCTTTCCTATCTACCTAGCAACAAGCAGCCCTCCAATCTCTATCCCACAATGTCTGTGAAGTTGAGCCTCTCCACCCAGTGGTCTCCCCAAGATATGAATGGAGAAATAAAATGTGGCTCTCGCACACAGTGAGGTATTATTCAATAGTGAGACAACTTCCACCTGGCCCAATGGTACAGGCCTATACTTCCAGCACCTGAGAGAACGAGGGAGGAAGATTCCTAGTTTAAGTCCTGGATACAGAGCAACTTCAAGCCTCCCCGGGCCACTTAGTGAGACCCAGTCACAAGGTGAATGAAAGAAAGGAAGCTAGCGGTGATGCCCACAAGAAGCAAACTTGAATATGAGACTCAAAAAAGGAGGAAAGGGAGAAGGATGAGAAGAAAAAAAAAGAGGAAGGAGGATCCTAATAATGCTATGACATCAAACACCTTGAATATGCCAATTAAGACAAGGCAGAAATGTGGTGTAGACGTTATTATCTCATGCATATGAAATGATTAAAATAGGTAAATTCAAACCAGAAAAGGATGCTTTCCATGGAGATGGTGGATTGCAATCGGTCCCAAGTCTCTGTTTGAAGTGATGAGAATGTTGAGGAAATACAGTATAGGGATAGCTAAATGACCTTGTGAATCTGTTTAATGTTTAACTCTACACTTTAACTTCTACATTAAACTTTTTTCCAAATTAAAAAACAAAAACAAAAACTTCAGTGTGTACAATAAAGTAAAAGCAAAAAGACTGAATGTTGAAAATGAGTGAATGACTCTTCAGGGACATAAAGAACCATAATAAAAAAAAGATGCATCATGCTTGTCCACAGCCAAAACAAGCAGAGAAGATGTATACTGGTACATCTTTTCTGTTCATTTTTCTTCTCAATGAAACAAAAACATTAAGTGACATCATAGTCTAGGTAGCTTTTATCAATCAACTCCACTTTTCCTTAAGAAATGGTTCTGGCTATTCTAGTTGGTTTCCATACAAAGCTGCCTTTGCTTAAATATTTAATAAAATTACTTCTATTTCTAAAATGGTGATTTATGTGATTTCTGAAACAGCACAAGTTTCTCCTGACAGAAAGCAGACAGACAGGTGCCTGTACGTTGAGATGGTGCGGATGACACTGGCTGGGAGGTGCTATAAGAAATAACAACAGAAAGACATTTGGGACGACTGGCCCTGTACCTTGACTTTAGAGATGGGCACGCACATGCAATGTAACGACAATACACCATTCACGCACGTTGTGCTACATCATTCCCTCCATATGACTGGTCATGGTTGTTTTCAATTGCCAACATGACACAATTCAGAATCGCCTGGGAAGAAAATCTCCATGTGTAGTTCCCTAGATTAGGTTAGCCTGTGCCTACACCTGTGCAAGATTTTTCTTTTCTTTTCTGTCTTTTTTTTTTTTAAATTGGGTTAACTAGGGCGGAAAGAACCACCCTGAATGCAATCAGCACCATTCTCTGGATTTCAATCCTGGACTACAGGATAGTTTAAAAAGTGAGCTGAGCAATAAGCACACATGATTAGCCGGGGGCCATGTCATTTGGTAAAGCAACTCCATTTTGGTTAAGTATGACAATTCCTGTAACTACAGTAGAGTTTCCAGAACCAAAGCCATTTGTTTCTCTAGATGCCTGCCTTCCCATCCCATGGGCCCAGATAATGACCAGCCAGGAGCGATGCTTACTGATCGCATGAACATCTTTAACTGACTCAGCGCCTGCCCCTGGCAATAACCAACTGCACTCCAAAGAATGAAACCCGCCAATCTGCTTTCCTGCCCCCTGCTCACTGACCACCTCAACTTGTAAGCATAGAGTGGTCCACAGTTCTTACCCAGGTAATGGCTGCAGGCGGTTCTCCTGAGAAGTCTCTTGTCCCCCTATCTGTTTTCCCTTCTCGGTAGCTTTTCATGCATGAACTACTTATTTTTTTCTACTTTTGACTGTGGGTGTGATTTGCCTCTTCAACCTCCTGCTACCATGATGTCTCTCTGCACGGATGGGCTGGATCCGGAGATGTGAGACAAACAAACTCTTTCTCCTGGTAGCTGCTTTTGTTGGACTATTTTATCATAGGGACAGAAATGAAACTAGACTGGTATTTCTGGTGTTTTCTCATGAACCTGCAATTCTATCAGACTTTAAAATAAAAACAAAGGAAATAAAAACGCAAAAAGCCTATACAACTCGGCAAAATGTACCAAGTGGCCTCCATCTCTGGAAGCCTTCTTACCCTCTTCGTTTATCTTTACTATGCTGATTTTCTTAAGATGACTTACTAAAGCCAATGGTGTTGAAAAAGAGAGGGGAAAGTCCACTTCCAGTGTCAACAGAAAAATCAAATAAAACAGGCTAACTCAATTTTACACGCAATTGGAAATCAGTCATGCTAGATATATAGTTTATCTGCTACTCGAAACTACACAGGTTTTTTTTGGGGGGAGGAGGGAGACAAGAGATGAGGGGAGAATGGGATGTGTATTTCACAGGATTCTGTGAAGTGGAAGGAAAAAACGTAATCCAATAACTACTGCTTTGGAAATACACGGGGAGCAGAGATGATAATGACAGGGTTTACCTAAGGGCACTCTAATTTACAGGGCTCTGCTACAGGTGCTCCCCAGGAACCTGGGATTCCTGAGCCTCAGAGAGCTAGCTGTGCATGTGCATGTCTACATGCATGTGCACACACAAGTCACCCTATATTCATTCAGTCTCTCTCTCTCTCTCTCTCTCTCTCTCTCTCTCTCTCTCTCTCTCTCTCTCTCTCTCTCTCATTTAGCCACAGCCTTTAAAATAGAACAAATATTTAATTCCCTTGTAAAACAGATGAATGCTTTATAGTTTACTAGCAGCTGCTGGCAGGAGCACACTCTGCGCTCAGATTCCTATTAAGCAAGCTGAGGCTGATTTATTAAAAGCTCAGATACATCAAAACAAATGACTGAGACATCATTATACTGCTATTTACATCCCCGTAATGGGGTTATGGTTAGGGGCAATACAGTACAGCCTGCAGCCAGCCTCCCTATACTATGAGCACTTGCTTCCCTGGCATGGGAATTCAGGTAAAAACACTCAACTCAAGGACAAGGAAGGAGCAGTCAGCTGTCACAATAGCAACTGACAATGGATGACAAGACTCGTGACCATCTCAAATGGTCTACATACGGCCACTGTTTCTGCTCTCCATCAGTTTTCCCCATCTCTCTGTAAATTAGATGACTTCTCCCAACTTTTACTCTGTGAAATCAATTGATTGGAAAGAAGAAGGTGCTCACAGGGTATAAAGGGAGCAAATGCTCTCTACTATAAAAGTAAGCTCACAGGTGCTCCTTCCTGGGACAAGGGGGTTTTGAACGACAAGTCGAACAGAAGAATGAGGAGGCCCAGGTAGATAATCAGAGACATAGTAGTACTGAACGCAATGGTGACTCTCATATTAAAGGGTATGGTGGAGCCACCTTCACACTACAATCTGAATGCATCACACTCCAGAGTCTAGTGATGAGTCCCGCTTTAAGAGCCCAAGGTGGGATGGGCGGTGGTGGCACACGCCTTTAATCCCAGCACTCAGGAGGCACAGCCAGGCGGATCTTTTTGAGTTTGAGGCCAGCCTGGTCTACAGAGCGAGATCCAGGACAGGTGCAAAGCAAGCTCATACTGTAATCTACATTCATCACACTTAGGATGAAATGTAAAGTCTTCACATGACCTACTAGCAATGACAGAACCTCCCGGGGAATCTTAAGCCCAGTGATTACTACTACAAAGTGAATAATTGATAGTTTAGCTGTCTGATTATTTTTTATAGACTGGGTCTCAACACAGGTTAGCCTCAACCCACTATGAGGCAAAGGATAACCTTGATTTCTAGTCCTCCTGTCTCCACCTCCCAAATCTTAGAATGATGGAAGATGTATTGAGCATTGAACCCAGAACCTAGTTTATCCAAGACAGGATCCTACCAATAGAGCTACCTCTCAGTGTGGCTTTTTTTTTTTTTTTTAATCCTCTAAGGCAGGACATTAGATCTTGTCTCCCTAAGTGCTTCCAACACCTCAGGATGTAGTCATCATGAATTAATGAACAAGCCAGCCTTCTTTTGAAACGTTTACTGCTTTATACCTTGTCCTCTTGGCATAATATCTTTTAACAGGCCATTTGAATGTGAGGTTTTTCTTCCTTCCTTTTTTTTTTTAAAGGGGGGGTCTCAAAAAAACCCTGGCTTTCCTTTAACTCATCATGTAGCAAAGGTGGAGGGTAGCCCTCAACTCTGATCCTTTTCACTTACTCCCAAGGGCTAGTTGTATACCATGAGACCTGGCTCAGGACAGGTTAAAATTTTTGACACCTATATACTCACTAGATGTAAGACAAATAAGAAACAAAGAATCCCTTAAGTCCACAGCAAGGTTACATGCTCAAGCTCTCCTGCTCAACTGCTTCAATTCCAGGTGTACCTTGACCATGAGCTACACTATGAAGCTGTTTAAATTACTTAACTTGCTCCACATCATCCTCTCATCTGTAAACTGTAAATTGCAAAAGCCAAGATAAAAAGCCACAGAGGAGATTAAATGAAGCAAAAAATGCTTAGTACCACACCTGGGACATAGAAAGTGCCAGGTAGATGTTAGCATTTAGAATCTGTCACCCTGGTTCTGGGCCTACAGCCAGGAAGACTTAAGGAGAAGGGGCTGGCGAAAAGAAGAACAAGACAAAGTAAGTCTCATGTTCCAGAACCCAGCAAAGTCACTTTCAAACACTTTAGAGATTTCAGCTGTCTGCACACCAGTAAGATCCACTGATATGACTGATAAAGAGGCTTAGGTGCTCTGAGCTTGCAAGAACAAAGCTGCCTATCAAGAAGAGCCACACGACTGGTCAGAAATGCGCTTTCTTTTTCTCTTTACTCTCAGACTGTACTTAAGTGCAGCAAATGTTGAGAATATGAGTATGCTGTTTGAAAATGTATGTAGAATATTGAAAGAAAGGCAGTAACCAAACCAAACAAGAAACCAGAAAAGAACCGCAAAACGTAGAAGAGGAAACAGATTCGTTTGTAAAATGCTCGTTATGCAAGGATGAGGACCTGAGTTTGATCTCCAGAACCTGTCTTTTTTAAAAGCCAGGCATGATGCTTTGCATTTAAGATCCTAGTGCTGGGGAGTTGGAGACAGGAGAATGTCCACTCAGACTAGAGGAAATAAAGGAACATCAGGTCCCACAAAAATACTCCATCTAAAAATAAAAGTTAGCCAGCTACTGAGAAATATCATCTGAAGTGGATCTCTGCCCCTCCCACACACACGTGTATGCACATACACTCACATACAGGTGAGCTCACACTCACAGTAACTAATAAATAATTAAAATCAGATGCATGGTGGAATGGAATATCAATAATAACAATAATTATTATTATTATTATTATTATTATTATTATTATTATTGAGCGGGCGGCAGTGGAACCCGTTTTTTAATCCCAGCACTTGGGAGGCAGAGCCAGCCTTGTCTACAGAGTGACATCCAAAACAGGCACCAAAATGACACAGAGAAACTCTACCTTGAATAAATAAATGAATAAAATAAAGCAACTGTATTCCCGATCTATCAGCCAAAATAGAAAACAACCAAATAAACAGCCTCCTCTTCTCTTAGACCCCACAAGAAGAGATCCATGCTGTTACCTGGAGTCCTTCAGCATCCTCACTTGCATGGCCTGCTAGCAATCCTGATAATGTATCTCTCTTTTATTTGTACTAAAGGTCTGCCTCAAATACAAGCATCTTGCTCATTTCACAAAGTCCTTGTATTCAGTTCTTTGGATGAGAGACCAAGAAATAGAAACACCTTTCCACACCCCAACCACTGGTGATAATACTGTCTTGTGCAAATTCACTCCACACTCAGACGCTCCCACAAGGCACGTTGAAGGACACACAACACACTTTCCACACCTTTCAGTGGACAACAGACCTGGGGTTTACAGGAGAGGCCACAGGACCAGCTTCAGGATCAAGTATGAGGCCCTCAAACCACTGCAAGATGCAGTCATCTTTATTCCTTATCAGTGGTTGGGGGAGGTGGCACAAGGGCTGCATCAGCTATTTATCTTGTTGTGGTGATCAAATAACCAACAGGAAACAACTTTAAGGAAGCCTTTGAGCCCACAGTTGAGAGGCAAACAGGCCATTATGGTGGGGAAGGAATAGGGGGCGGCAGTGTTAAGATCTAAGTGGTCACATTGCATCCTAAGTCAGGACGCACAGGGCAGACAGGAAGTAAGACAAGACTATGAACTTTCTAGGCCTACCCCCAAATGACCCACTTTTTCCAGGAAGACTTTACCTCCTAAAGTTTCCACCACTTTTCAGAGGAGTATCACCAGCTAGGAACCAGGTTGCAATCACATGAGCCTGTATCAAGTCCCAATAGGAGGGAGAGGGATACAAGTCAGGTCAAGGAGGGGCAAGAAACATTCTTCAGGCTTCTAGAGGGGAATTCTTCCATACTGGGGGAAAAATAAAAAGACAATCAACAGAAATCATGAGAATTCCCTTTGCTCCTGGCATGCTTCCCCCTTCTTAGAGGGCATGAAGATGTTGTTCTTGGAAGAATGTATAGGCAGCCATGCACCTTACTAACATACACTATGACTAGCAGAGGGAAATAATGGGTTAACAGAGTTTAGATATGTGTTCCTAGATATATAGAAGCCTTGATGCTTCTGGTATACCTCAGTTTTCATCACGACACTTTGAGCTGAGTTTTTCCATTACTTCAAACATCCTGGTTGGTCATATCCCCACAATCCTACTGTATCCATTTTACAAGATGAGGAAAACAGAGCTCTAGATAGTTACAGATCCTGACAGTACTTGGAGAGTCGTCGTGCCCCACCCACCCATCCCCCACCCCCTGCCACAATCGCAGGCCTGATGTTAAGTAATATGCAACCCAATTAAGGGTCAAATAGAAGAACACGTAAAAGAATGAAGACCTCCAGATGCAGGCCTGAGATGATCCCACAAGCCTGAAGCAATTAAAAACCCCAGGATACTCTAAGGAACAACAGATCTGGAGAGCCAGGGACACAGGGGTGCAGTTTGTGTGCTTGAAAACCCCCAGTGTTTCACCTAGCCAAATATTATGCTTCTGCTTTTTAAATATTTCCATTTAAATGTAGATTTTGACCTTCTCGCCAATGAAATATTAATACGAGTATAAAATATATATTACTCATCATCTGAGAGGGTCTCTTTCGTGTGTGTCATGTTTCCTCTCTGCTGTCTTGATGTGATTTCCAAAAACATTCGTAGTCTTCTCTAACAAGCCCATCTGGATGAAACGCCTCACTGAACTTAGGAAAACTAGAAGACAGTATCCCACTCAGGCACATTTTGGGTTTGTTTGTGTATATATGGAGGATTTCTCGCAGTTACATTATAGTGGTAGTGGTACATCTCTTAAAGCAGTAGCTACATCTGTACTGGGTGGGCAGTAGAAACCCTATCTCCAATAAAACACATGACAAAGGATAACGTCACTTGAAGTATCTCTTCTAAGTACCCTACATTATGATTAACTAAGGCTTTCTCATTCTTCCGGGTAACTACAGCCGATTAAATAAAATGGAAGGGCTAGTTTATAAATCACAAATAGTTCTACTACCTCAATTTTATTATCTTCATTATTCAATAAGCCAAATGATGACCAGAGAAGTGAATGGCATAACAAGAATTGGCCAATGTGTGGATGTTCCCTCCATTAATTTCTCTCTGCATGCTTAATCACTCTTACAGGATACAAAAATATTGTTCAACAGACCACTTCCCAAACCAAAACAACACTGGCCTTGACTGACGAATAAAGATTGTTATTAAACAGTTGATTTCTTGTGATCTTGATGTGGACTATCATGCAAAAGAATTCAGCCCTCTGAATCTAAGTTTCCTCCAGACAAGACATAGCACGTGTCCCTAACAGTTCCCTTGCAAGTGCAGACTGATTACTGTCTGAGCTAAGCCATCACAAGGTTCGCCCATGGGTAAGAAAGGCATCTCAGTTTCTAAGAAAATGTGAAATTTCAACAATCTACCTGTTACTCTGATCCTTAATAACAGAGTCCAGCATTATCCCCAAGGTGTTCTTTCGATCCTAATCAATGTCTTGTTCACTCACCAAGTATTTACTGCACACTTGACACTTTTCAGGCACTGAACAAAATATTCCATATTTTAAGAGACAGTCTTCACTTGAATTGTTATGATCTTTACCAAGAGAACTCTGTACATCTTGACCTCTCATATGTGACTACTGTTGAAGAACCCTACTATAAATACAAACCCACAGGAAGGCCCTACCTAGTGATGAACACTCAAAAAATCCCAGCATCTATTGGACCTGAAGACCATTAATCTGTTTTAGTGTACTTCTTTAATGTCTTGATGGAGCATTCCTTATTTCATTTATGAACAAGACACATGTTAAGACTGCCTCTTTATAGGGCTATGGAAGAGCTGAAGCCTAACAATATTTTCCAAACACCATGAACCAGACCTGGATCACACTTTTTTAAAAAAAGGAGAGAGAAATAGAGAGGGAGGGAGGGAGGGAGGGATGGACGGACAGACGGAGACAGAAACAGAGAGACAAACAGAATTTGTGTGTGTGTGTGTGTGTGTGTGTGTGAGAGAGAGAGAGAGAGAGAGAGAAAGAGAGAGAGAGAGAGAGAGAGAGAGAGAGAGAGAGAGAGAGAGAGAGAGAGAGTAGGAGTCTCTGCATGTATGTCTGTGTCTGTCTGGAGGATGCACACAATGTCCACAGAAGCTAGTAGAGTGTGTTAGATCCCCTAGAGGTGAAGTTGCAGATGGTTGTTACTGATAGATATGGGTGCTAGAAATCAAACTCTGGAT
The DNA here is from genome assembly GCF_903995425.1 of Onychomys torridus. Lineage (NCBI taxonomy): Eukaryota > Metazoa > Chordata > Mammalia > Rodentia > Cricetidae > Onychomys > Onychomys torridus. The sequence continues at coordinate 20,935,004 of NC_050464.1, read as the reverse complement.
AGCACTATATTAGTCCTACTCAAGAACAGTACATACTCTTCACCAGGAAGCCATTGCTCCAGCCCCACAGAGAATCCAATATCATCATTTTATCTTAAACCTACACTAACAACTCAGAATCATCTGCCACTGAGTATAACTATGAATCCTACCAGTCTATTTTTCCTTAGAATTTTTTTCAAATAGACTGAAAAATCTCAAACAAGTACCCATGCCTAACACTGAGATTGAAAGCTCTTAAAAAGTTGGCCACAATTGCTAAAAGTATAATGACTTATTTCTTGGAAACATTTTAAGTAAACTATACATAGAATATTTTAACAGCAAAATCCTTAATATGTACCTTCTAAGAATAAACGCATTCTAACACATCCAAAGTGTCCATTCATAGTCACAAACAGAAACTTTCTAAAGTGATCAAGACAGCCAGGCTAGTTATGTGACTAGGGAGATGGCTATGGAGCCCGAAAAACAAAGCTTGATCTCCAGAGGCTATGTAAAAATGAAAAGAGAGAACTAACTCCAGAAAATTGATCTCTAACCCCTACACACACACACACACACACACACACACACACACAGAGAGAGAGAGAGAGAGAGAGAGAGAGAGAGAGACAGAGACAGAGACAGAGACATAGACATAGACATAGAAAGAGAGACAGAGAGACAGAGAGACAGTGAAAGAGATACTTGCTTTTAAAATTAAAATTTAAATGAAGATAGCCAGTAGATATTCAGATATCCAGGACTGTTACAAACATCTTTCATAGAGCAGTTATAAATTTACAGATAGACCCAATCAAACTCTGAACATCGCATCTTACTGATACTGCCTTATCATCTTACAATCTAGGAGAAGTTTATTATTACATAACAATTACCTTTTCAAACACTCAGATCAACTGTCTTAGCAATATCTTACATTTTAGGTGTTCATTTCATCTAGTATATATTAATATGTATTTTTTTACTACCTTCTGTGTTTTCTGAAAACCTGGTAAGGCTTGGGCTTAATGTTTATATTGTATGAATGTATGTATGTATGTATGCATGCATGCATGTATACATGAGTGTTTACATACATGCAAAAACCAGAGGTTGATAGCAGGCATCCTACTCTATCACTCTCTGACTTAATTCTCTTGAGATAGGGTCTCTTGTTGAGCCTAAATCTAGGCTGAGAGCCCCAGAGATCCTCCTGCCTCTATATTCTTTAATACCTGGATTACAGACAAACATAGGCAAAGCGAGCTTTTATACATGGATGCTTGGATCTGAACTCAGGCTCTCATGTTTTAACACTAAGCATTCTTACCCACTGATCCATCTGACCCCATCTCTCAGGTTAAACATTAAAAGCTACTCAATGAAATATATCATGAACCATCATATGAGAAGACACAAGCTGATGGTGTACCCTCACACAGCCATGGTTCTGGGACCCCTTGGTTACAGTTCATTGCAGTAACCTATTCCCGACTTTCTGATCATCTGGGATGTAACTGTCCAAAATCCTCTAAGATTATTTCATTTAATAGTTTTCTAATGGCATCACTTAAATGAATCAAATATTTCACTGCAGATTATAATACTGATATGCGCTTGGTACATATATTTTAAGATTATTACCCATTTGCAGAGTTTTCCTCTATTGATCATAGAAACTCTAGCTTTTCATTCAAACAAAGGGAAATGGAAATGCTTAACACTGTCCTTTTCTTTCCAATTATCAGAATAAGAAGTTAGCATGACCTTCATTCTCGGAGGTATCATAAGATTCCTCCCTCCGTACAGTCACAGATTTTTATTCCTCCAATGTTTCACATTCAAGTTTGGTCACTCTCTAATACTCAAGTCTGAAATCTGACCACTGGAACCCCCTTTGAGCTCATTACCAGACACAGTCAATACACTGAGCTCAATGAAATCATGTTCAACTGCTTCATCTTAGCACCCTCTGAGACACGAGGCTTCTCCTGGTGGAAAGCTTAACAACTGCATGTTCTTATGAAGGGCTTCCCCAATAGATATCAGACTCTTTAAATTAGTACTACACAAATGAAGCAGCTATTAACGGGCTCAAGTCTTCACAAGAATCTTAATTTTGTTTCAGTGCTTAATCTGAACGAAAGCAATCCATGCTAATAAAAACATGTCATTTAACTCTGAGAAATGCTTTCTGGAATACAAGCTGATTTCTCCATGTTTCCTCAACAGTGAGCTTTCTTTGCATACAGCTACTCACTGACACACATTATAGTATATTACAGTGATCAAGTAAAACCAATGCCAGGGAAGAGCACAATTAGGAAAAACGAAATACAGTAAAACAAGCATTGGTTTTCAAAAATACAGAGCTAGCCATAGCCACAACAGGCAGACAGGCATCAGGAGGCTTAAGTTTAAGACCAGCCTGGGCTATACAATGAGTTTCAGGCTACCATGGATGCACAAGACCCTGTCTCAGGAAGAAACAAAACTGCAACATAACTACTGTCCTGGCTCGAGAGCCTTCCGTCTCTGTAGGACAAAATTTAAAAAGGAGACAGTGCACTCCTTAAACACTGGACTAGTCTGATGCCCAATTCTCCTCTCCCTCAACCTCTCCCTGTACCTGGCTCTCCATTCCCCTGTCATACTTCGTACAAATAACACAATGCTTACCCTGCCAATACTGAGGCCTAGGAATAGAACCTGAGCTCTGGCTGTGACCCTTCCGGCATAAAGATCCCCTGTCCTGAACTCCCCACACTATTTTATTCCCCCAACTATCTTCACAATAGAACAAACTAACACAGGTGTGGTTTCATATGAAGTAGGTTGTTGGTGTTTTCCCTAACTGTCAAAAAATATAGGGAGAGACATTCAAAAAAATAAACGAGCATATGTATGTACATATCTTGTCATTGTATTAAAGACATAATTTCACGTAGCCAAGGCATGATTCAAGCTTCCTCCTATATAAATCAAGAAGACTAAACTTCAGATCTTCTGGCCTCTACCTCCCCAGTGCTGGATTCACCATCACACCCAGTATTGTAGTATCAAGGACTGAACCCACAGCTTCTGAGCATGCTAGGCAAGCACTCTTCCAACTGAGCTACGTCCCTGAGCCAAACACCAACTAAATCAATTTACATCACTTTATTTTGTTAATCTGACATAGACAAAAATGAGACACTGTTGTTGAAGATACTCAGGTGTGAAATGTTCCTTTACACTTTGTGAATATATGTCACTGTAACTGGTTTAATTAAGAAGCTAACTGGCCTATAGCTAGAGAGGATAAGGTAAGAACAGAGAACCAGACTAAGAGAAAGCTGGGAAGAAGGAGTAGTAGTCTCAGAATCGTGAGGAGACACAGAGAGAAGGAGATGAATTTGCCGTACTGAGAAAAGGTATCAAGACACATGGCAATGTGAATATGAGAAATATGGGTTAATTTAAAATGTAAGAGTTAACTAGTAACACGCCTGGGTTATTAGCCAATCATTTATAATGAATGATAAGTCTCAGTGTGGTTACTTCAGAACTGACTAGCAGGAAAGAAAAGTCTGCCAACACTACAGGGTTAATTCACATTAAACATGTTTTATATGTGCCTATAGTCTGGAACTCTAAAAAGTAATTGCCAAAATTATACATGTATAGGGAGCCAAGGCTCTGCTCTGGAGATGGTGTTCAGTGATCTTATAAAATGTCCAAGCACAAGAACGCAGGAAGTTATTAATTAGAAGTGCTGGCCCTGTCCTTGCATTTTTAGGATAAAAACCCTTTATTATACAGTTAAAACACTTCAGTTTGTCTCCACAGGATACAGAAACAAGAGAAAGGAACAGATCACAACAGAAATAATCTGTCTCCTGTTGTGATCTTAATTGTGGCTAAAAAAAAAAAAAAAAAAAATGAGGAGAGAAAAATGTCATTTTGAAGCTCATGTCATGCCCTTAACTAAAGCCAGAGTTTAATTGATGCTTTGTGTGGGTTTCTCAGAAGTCAGAGAAAAGGCTGAATGAGGGGCTCTTCTAACCCAGACAACAGCAATTAAATTTATGCTTTATTATTGTTTTATGTTGCCTAGTACACTGTGGATGTAAAGAGAAATTTCACCAGCAGAAAGAATTGTACAAATCAATGAAGGAGTCAGTCATAAGATAGGAATCTACACAAGTTGGTAACTTAGGACAACGTACAACACAATAAAAAAAAAAAAAGAGAGAGAGAACAACAGATGGGAATGTGGTTCTGTTGGTAGAGTGACTGCAAGTATGCAAGAAGCATGGGGTGTGATCTTCAACACCATTGTCACTCAGATATGGTGGGGCATGCCCATGATTCCAGCAATCAGGAGGCAAAAGCAGAAAGGTTAAGAGTTCAAGGTCACCTTCAGCTACATAGCACAAGTTTGAGGGTAGACTGGGTGACTGGGCAAAGGATCATCACTTAATACCAACAAAGACAAACAAAACAGAAACCATACACTGACAACTAGATAGCAAAGTTTCTGACAGAGTCAATTACATGGGTGGTACAAATTCCTAAGTTGCTCTATCACCTAAAAGTTATTTTCTTGGGGGGAAAATCTCTATTTGCCTGCTCTCCTCATCTGTGCCTTGAATATCTAAAATTGATCAACACCACCAACATCTCATCCCCTGTAGTCTCTTTTCTTACCATCTCATCTGAAGTCACCTCAAGATCCAGGTAAACTTCCAGGGCCCTAGCTACTCACTTTTGCAAAATGCACGGAATACAACTGCTTGAACAAGAATATGGGCACAGGGCTGGATAGAGAGGTGGCTTGATGGTGCAGAGTACAAGCTGCTCTTGCAGACAAACCGTGTTTTAGTTACCAGCACCTCTACTGGACGGCTCACAACTGTCTCTAACTCAAGATCCAGGGGATCCTATACCCTCTTCTAGTCTCTGCACTCACAGCTTCATGTGCATGTGAAAGCACACATGCACACACACACATAAACACACAGACACTTAAACAAGTACTTAATTTAAAATGTGGGGAAAGTGTGTATCGCTTCTCCAGCTCAGATACCACTCAGTGCTTGGGAAACAACGTGACCTATGACATGAAGAAACAAAACAAAAGGAGACAAATCTAGTCCCAAGCATTAAATTCAAGAGAAAGACTATCTGAGTCCCCTCTTCAGAAATCATTCTCAGCATAAAGAGTGTAAAAGACGATACACATCCCAGGGAGCCCGACTTGCAAGAATCCATTTTCTGCCAGATTTAACCAGTCAAAGTTAAATGGAAAGCATGTGTATTATTAATAAAAGGCTCAGTAACACTTTATTCCTTATGCTAAAGCACAATCAATGAAGCCAGAGAGAGCTGAGAGCTTTTTAAAATACACCATGTGGTCCCTTAACAAACATGATGCCTCTTGATGAACACTTCTCGGCTGGTGTCCCCGACAAATAAGTAAGAATGCGCAGCAAATTGCTACATGCGAATAGCAAGCCCCTATTTTCTTCCCTGACACAAATGGCTCAGCAGTGACTCATGGCAGGACCAGGAGGCAGGCAAAGGAGGGGCAGGCAATTGCAGACTGTTCTCAGTGGGACAGTTAGGAGGATAATGAGGCAGGAAGCAGCTGGAATCATCTTGGGCCTCCTGAGTAGTATAAAGAGAACAAAGGTAACCAGGAGAGAAACACAGAGATTCAAAGCCTGTCCACACCAGGTCTCGGACCCTCTATGGGCATCTACAGACTGGAAAAGGTGCTGCTGTCTGCAGAACAGGGGAGCTGTACAGAACAAAGGACTGGTGACATGGTTATCCATCATCCCTGATGGCTTCTCCATCACCAGGACGGCTACACTAGCAGCATGTGCATTTGTCTCATGCACTCTTCAGAGCAAATGGATGGACCTAGGGTATATATGATTCCTGTTTTCGGAGGAAAGAGTTAAACATTCCACATTTATGGCTCTTGGCCTTCATCCCAGGTCAGGTGACCTATTTACTCAAGAAGGCATCCGTAACACCCTTAACACGGTCAGGTTTTCTGGTGGGTGAGTTGAGATGGTACTTGCAGTTCCAATGTGAAATGTCCTCCTCTGGTTCATATGTTTGCATACGTGGTCCCCAGCTGGGTGGCAGTGTTTGGGAAGGTTGTAGAACTTTTAGGAGGTAGAGCCCTGATGGAGATGGTCAGTCAGTCACTAGAAGAAGGCCTTGAGGCTTTATAGCCTGACCTCACTTCCTGTTGGCATTCTACTTCCTAACTGTGGCTGCAGGGTGGCACTATGGCTTCCTGTCCCTGTTCCTAGAGTATTGATTTATAGCCTATAATGTTATGATTCCCTCAAACTGAAAACCAGGAGGGGAAAAAAAAAATTCTTCCGCCTATAACCGTCCCTGATCAGAGCAGGGGTTCGCACCCCTAACACCAACATTTACTGTGCTCAATCATGGGTTTTCTTGCTACTTCCTGAAAGTACAGTAAGCTCAACACAGAAACGATGGAAATCATCCTGAAGCTGCTGTCAACTTTGTGGCCAGCCATGAGACTGTTCACTATTTCTTTTGAGGGGTGAATGAGAGCTAATGTCATTTTTAATCATGTTCTAGGATCTGAAGTACTTGAACTAAGTGTAACAGAGTCCATGTATATCAAAACTGAATGCCCAGATTCCTAGGCACCTATCATGAGATCCTTTGTCCTTAACCTAACCCTAAAGAGCTTACTCAGCTAAATGAGTCTTCAAAAGTGATTTAACTAGATAGAATGATTTAACAATATAAAAATCGATGAGCATTGGTGGTACACACCTTTCATGCCAGCACTTGGGAGTCAGAGCCAAGCAGAATTCTGTGAGTTCCAGGCCAGCCTGGTCTATGAAGCAAGATCAAGGACAGGCACCAAACTACACAGAGAAACCCTGTCTTGAGAAAACAAACAAACAAAAACTACTTCATAAAGACTGATTCAATGTGAGCAAAGCTAGAAGGAGGAAGGAAGAGGGCAGAGTTCCCAGGGAAGGAACTATCACAGAATACTTTAACAATCAATGTTCTAAAATCCAGATTCAATTGCACAAAACTACATAAACTCTTTGAACTGCAGTACTTTTATCAACTACATATAGAGAACTGTTTATATTCAATTGTATGTACAGATCCTATTTTTGATCCATTTGACCACAGCTACATCAATTCCTAGTTGTGGAGATATCAAACTTACACTCATCTATAAAAGTGTAGTATAGACAGGCACAATGGCAAACAAACACTTTTAATTCCAGCCTTTGAGAAACTGAGGCAGGTGGATCGCTGTGATTTCAAAGCCAGTTTGGTCTACATAACAAGTTCCATAACATCGAGGGCTAAATAACATAGAGAAACCCTGTCTCAAAAAAGGAAATTAAAAATAAATAGCTGCAAGGCGTTGGTGGCGCACACCTTTAATCCCAGCACTCGGGAGGCAGAGGCAGGCGGATCTCTGTGAGTTCATGGCCAGCCTGGGCTACAGAGTGAGTTCCAGGAAAGGGGCAAAGCTACACAGAGAAACCCTGTCTCAAAAAAACTAAAAAACCAACCCCTCCCCCCCAAAAAGCTATATGTATAGTATGGGGCTAGAAACATGACACACTGATGGAAAGACTATATTCCTCTTGTAGAGAGCCTAAGTTGGGTTTCCAGCCCCATACCAGGTGCTCACAACTGTTTATGACCTTAGCTCCAGAAGGATCCAATGCCTCTAACCTCAGTGGGTACCTTCACTCATATAGAAAGACACATACACCTGCATGCACACATACTGTGCACATAATTAAAAATAAACTTGAAATATAGTATAACATGCTAATCTAAATAGAGACATGCTGACACTCTTTAAAAGACAAGCTGTCTCTCTATTTGTTTCCTTGATCTCCATATTGTCACTTTAACATTTCTATATACATAACAGTGTTTTTTTGATGGTAACCTGAAGAAACATCTTGATGAAGGAGGCTTGTACCAAGTCCAATAGACATGCCAATAAATCACAACCAGGAGGACATCTCTTCTACAACTAAGATCTACAGTTGATCACACATGTGCATACACTCTGGCAACCTCAAACATTTTCACCTTTTTCCCTAATATGATCAGACTGATGCCTGTGAGCCAGAATTAACAAACATCTTCCTCACTTGGAAGCACTGTGTAAAGCATTCAACAGTCTGATACAACAGACTGATCTCTCTGAGCACTGAGTTCCTGGCTAAGGCTGAGATCTACAGTGAATCTGTGAGTGATAGGGACTTAGCCCTGTATCAGTTTTTTGGGCTTTGCCCCCCAAATTCTGAGACAGTGTTCTCATTCTCTAGCAATCTCTAGACACAATACTTTTGTCACATTCCTGGGTTAACAGGCAGTAAATGGAAGGGCTGCAATATCTACAATGGTCTAGGGAGGTCTTGTGGCACAAATCTTCAACACTGAATCAAAAGAGTGATCTCAAAAGATGACATTTATTTCTGTAATATTTTCTACTCAGCAAAAGAAATTCTCTCTAAGCTCCTACTAACAGTGTTGGGAATTCATCTTGTCTACCATCCAATCTCTAGAGTACTGGGTTAACTAAAATCAGATCAAAGTTCTGAGATCCATTTATGATATTTACCATCAAAAAGGAAAACATTGGAAGATATGCTGGGGATTTTGACTCCCTCTCACTGTAGCTCTTCGGGGATGAGAATATAATTTTGGATTTCCTTTTCTTATTTCTGTCTGTGGGAGTAGGGGCTGGTGGACGCATGCACAAGGGGTGAGTGGAGGTCAGAGGACAATGCAAAGGACATTCCTCCACAGCTGTCCATCTGACTTTTGAGGCAGGGTCTCTGGATGGTTGGGGACTTGCTAAGAAGCCTCGGCTGGCAGATTAGGCAATCTCAAGGGTCCAACATATCTTCCCTGGTACTGGAATTACAAGTGCACATTATCATACTTGGCTTTTTGGACACGGCTTCTAAGGACTGAAAGATCCTCCTCATATGTGAAAGGCCAATACTTCTTTAACCAGCTGACCATCTCCCCAGTCTCTGGCTACCTCAAATGAAGTTCCAAGGCATATCTGGCTCTATCTCAGCCAACTGTCTCTAGAAATTAGTGAGACTAAAAGTGGGGATCAAAGAGAGATCCACAGTGGATTAAGACACCAGTGTTCGGCTAACTCTCCAATTTGATTAGATTCCCAAGTGAGTAATACCTAAAACTAAGAAGCTGAGAGACGATCATTTCAGAGAAGAACGTTACCCAAAGAAACTGAGGACAGCTGGTTGTGGGGCATGTTTAATGTCAGCACAGGGGAGACAGAGCCAGGTGATCTCTGTGAACGCAAGGCTACTTTGAACTACACGAGCAGTCCTAGACCAGTCTGAGCTTCACAGGGAGAGCCCATCTCAAAACAAACAAAAAGAAATGGAGGAGCATCCTTGGGATGAAGAGAAATGACAGATGAAACAGAAATAAAACAAATGGCGGCGCTCAAAAAGACAAAAGTGGGAATGAATGTACGAGCCGAGAGAAGGAAGCTAGGAGCAAGCGGATTACCCTGGCTTTGCTCTCACTGGCTACTTCAGGCCCAGGCTCAACAGGAAATAGACAAGATCCTCAGAATCTGCTACTTGCTGGCTCCTCTCCACTCCAGGGCAGTTGTTTTGATTTGAGTTGCACACCTTGCGTGCTAGCTGCTCCCCCTTAAGACGGGAATGATGCTGGTCCTGGCAGAAGAACACAAGGCAGGGATGCAGCACATCAGCGTAAGCAGAGTTGTCACAGATTAAGGTCAAAAAGCAGAAATCCTTCCACAATGGGTTAGTTCCAAGCACTGGGATCAAGCAATTCAGTTATTAATGTTTGCTCTATTGGTGGTAAGGGAGGGAGCCTGGTGAGCTCCTGAACCTCATTCCAGGACTAAGGGTTGACTAGGAAGCTTTGAAATACCTGCTGGTACCTTTATCCAGATGAAGAAGAGAGAGTAAGAAATACCACAAAAGAACCTCAAAATCAGGTGTACAAGAAACCCGGCGGCAGGGGGGCGGGGGCAATAGAGAACACCTCATTTCAGCCCTGTGAATAAAACCTTTAGTAACACAGTTGGGCAAACAGTCAGATAGGACTGTTAGTTCCTAATCCACAGAAAATAAACAACAATATGAGGTTAGCTAGCCAGGAAAGAAGGGTAACGCAAGGACAGAGAAGAGGAGAGAGGAGCCAGTTTAGCAGTGAGGAACAAGGACCATAACAGAATAAAGTGTTATAGGCCTTACCAAAACCCTAACATCATGTGTCTAGTAGGAACTATCACAATGATCATAGCCCAGCCCCTGAGTTCCTTCTGCTGCTTCTCACAGGACTTACCACAAGGGTTCACAGCCCAGCACCTGTAATCTCCTATTTCTACAAGAGCCTACCACAGGAGTTCACAGGCCATCCCTTGTACTTTCCTCTTTCCACTAGGCCTACCACAGGGGTTCTAAATAATTTGCAGTTTATATTCCAGGCCTTACAACTATATGTCTCAGTTAATGACTGGAGGGATAAATGGTGTTATTAAACATAGAGAAATCATAGGTTTAAAACATGGCAGGGGTTAGGGAGAGATACCATGCGTGAAATACTTGTCATGAAAGTATAATCACCAGTGCTTACATTCTTAGCCCCCACATACAAAGAAAGCCAGGTGCAGCAATATGTGCCTGTAATTCCAGCACTGGGGAGACAGAGCCGGGCAGATCACTAGGTCTCTCTAGCCAGGCAATCTAACGGATCACCGGGCTCAATGCTTAGTGGAAGACTCTATAGAAAGCTAAAATGGAGAGTGAAAGAAGGAAACACCTGGGATGGTTAGTGTTAATAGTTTGACAAAAGCTATAAAAGCCTCTGTGTATGCCAGGAGGGGTGGGGGCAGGGATCTAGATGACTTTATCTGATATGGCATCTTAACTGTGGGTGACACTATTCCCTAGGCAGGAGATTCTCAGCTATGAGGGTAGAGAAAGGAAAGTGAGCCACAGCCTGTATTCACTTTCCTCTCTCTACTGTGGACATGCAGACTCACTGCTTATGAATTTATGATAGTTTAGAGATAGAACAAGTGTTTGAGGCACCTGGTCGTCTTACTAAAGAATTCTAGAACAACAGTGTTGTGATTGGCTATCTTCCAAACATGCCGCCACCTTCTTCACTGGATGAGCTGAAGAATAATTTATATAACTTTATCTTATGTGCATTGGGATGAAGGTGTCTGACACCCCTGGAACTAGAGTTACAGACAGTTGTGAGCTGTGATTATTTTTCATAGAGTTCTTCACAAACAGGCATGTGAACTGTATATAGCCTTTACTTCACAGGAGGGAACATGAGGAGTCACTGGACTTTCACCTAATAGCTCAGCCAATCCTCTCAACCATTTGTATGCAAATTTGCACGAATTGCATGCAAACAGGAGTCTAGAGCAGGTGCTAGAATGTGCAGGCTGAGTAAGATTTAGAGTCTATGGAGCCATGAGAAATCCATCATCTATGCTGAGTGAAGTATTTTCAGTAGAGCTGCTTAGGGGTCCCCTTTATTCCTGTCAGTAAACCCTCACTCAAGCTGTCAAGACCAGAAGACTCAGGATGAACTGTGGTGGAATCGTCTTTTGTTTTATCCTCAAGATCCTAGGAGGAGAAATGTAGCTGTTGTTCACATTTGCCCCAGGGAAGGAATTTTAGCAACAAATAACTTCCAAAGGGATTACCACTGGATCAAACAATCTTTTGAAAATGTCACACAAAACAATAATGCTACCCAAAGCTGCTAAAGCCAACTTCAGGAATGAGTTAAACCCCTGAAAATTAAGTCAGTCTCAAAGCATCATTTAAATCATGCCAAGGGCTAAGAACAAATACTTTCAACTACAGAGTAAAGCGATAGAAGGATTTTTACCTTCACAGTCCACATCTCACAATCTCAGTCACTAAAGTGTAAGATTTACAGTCCAAATGGACGTGACCTGGATTAACTTATTACTGTCAGTATGGATAAGTATTTCCCCCAGCTGCTTAGTAAGGGTGTTCCAAGGATTTGGACCCTAAACCTAAGACTTTAGCTAGGGTCTGGCTTCAGGAAGCCAGGGCTTCATAGTGGGGCTTATGGTAAATACAGAATTGAAGAAAGGAAGGAGAGAGAAAGGGGGGACACAATATGAGGCCTTCAAGACTCCCCAGCTCCCTGAGGAGATCAAACTATCCAATGTTGAAAGAGCAGGTGTTTCCACACCAAACCTGACAGCAAGCAAAAGCCAAACCAGGAAGCTATCAAAAGTTTTAGGTTATTTTTCTTTGCCCCATCCTAGAAAAGGGAAAAAGAAAGTCTTCCAAGCAGCAGGAGCAGTTTCTAGGTTTTGCGGTGGAAGTTGGGGAAGGGGATTCAGGGAATTTCTCGGCAAAATATTGGTCCCAACACTGTGCCCTCTGGAAAAACACCAAGATGTGGCTGAGTTGGTAAAGTGCTTGCCTAGAATATATGATATCCTTGTATTAATTCCATGTATGGTACTGAAGACTTAAAAATACCAGAATGTGGAAAGTGTAGGCAAGAAAGAAGTTCAAGGTCACCCTCAGCTACCTATCAAGTTCAAGGCCAGTCTAGGATCCAGAAAATCCTGTTTCCACACACATATCCACTCCCCTCATTGAAAAATCTTAAAATATTGGCCTAGACTAATCAAGATGTACCTGTTGAACTCAATTTCAGATAATTAAAAAAAAAAAATGAACAGCTGTATAAAACCAGGGCTCTGAGAGCAAGGATGAAGAAAGATCCTCCCATAGATGTGGACTGATAGAATATTGAGTTGGTAGCTCCTCTCAAGAGATATAATCAACCAGATTTCCTAACTCAGGGATGAAATTCTTACACAATGCTTATCCATAATATGCACTACGTAGGATGACTCACGGAATAGTGGTCTCTACAGGGAAATTACTAAAGGACCACATCCACAGAAGAGACAAAGCAGAAGAGGAAGGAAACCATGCAGTGGACTTTGTTTTTGTTTCTTGTTTTTCCTCCAATATGTTTTGGAGTCCTCATGTTTCAAGAAGGAACTCGTGTGGTATTTTATCACTCACTTCTGGCTTCAGGTTGCTACAGAAGCATCTCCTGTAGTCATCTTAGAATCCAGGATTCTTTTGTGCATTTGTATTCCCTCCTTGGACATACTTACTGGCCCAGCCACTTGAATTCCCCTTAGGTGCAGGGGAAAGACACTTGTGACACTGTACCACACAAGGAGACAACTCCTGAGAGCTGAGCTGCTTTCTTGTATTTCAGATTCTTCTTCCTGACTGTTTTCCTCACACTCAAACATGGTTAACTGCCTCTGTCTGGTGCAGGAGATAGGTATCAAAAGGAGGCTTTATAAACAAGGTATGGTAACTAACACACACAGACACAGACACACACCAGTAATCCTAGCATTTTGGAGGTGGAGGCAAGAGGTCAGGAGTTCAAGATTAACCCATGGGGACATAGCAAGCTTGAGGCTAGACTAAGATACATGACACTGTCTCTTAAAAAGGAAGGAGTGTAAGAGAATACAGTAGAAATGACTCACTGGGAAAGAAAGCTTACTCTGCACACACCGAAGACCTGAGCTCCACTGTGCACATAAAACGCTGGGCCTGGCTGCACATGTCTGTAATCCCAGCATTGAGAGGTGGAGACAGTTGGATGGATACTAACAGCTCCCTGGCCAGCCAGCCAGCCAGCCAGCCTAGTAAAACAGTGAGCCTCAGATCCAGTGAAAGACTCCATCTTTAAGGAATAAGGCAGGGAGCAATGAAGGAAGACAGTGATGGATGTCCCACTCTGGCCTCACTATGCACAGGCACGCACACTCATTTGTGTGTACCACCACCAAAGAGAGGGATTTGGAAAAAAGGAGAGAAAGAAAAGGGAAAAGGGAGGGTGAGGGAAAGGAGGATGAGGCAGAGAAAGGCACAGGAGAAAAAGCACAGAGACCAAGTCTGTGCTGATAAAATACCCAATGGCCACAAGGAGCTTTCTATAAGCTCCAAACTGAAGACCCAGGAAACTTCCCTACCTTGAGTCTCTCAGGTAAAGAATGAGGAACAGTATCTCCAAAACTCAGAAGATCAATAAAGATCAGAAAACAATGCCTGATTGAGGTAAAGCTAAAGAGAGATTGCCTCTTCTCTCTTTACTAGATGTACATACAATTTTATTTTTACTTCAGACATCTTTAAGGTGAACGTAAAAGAAAACAGCACCAGGCACATGATAGGAACTCTGTAAAGTTGTTAGATAGAAGAGATCCATCCACAGAAGCAAATATTTTAAGAACTTAACGTTATCATTCCAGGTACACAGACCAGGAAAAACACTGCCCAGATAAAATACCATACAGGAATATTCACACTCACAGTAGACTAAAAGGTTCCTTGGTGAGGCAAAAATCACAACTGTTTAACATAAGATGACACTCTCCTGACTGCATCAAATAAACATTCCCAGCTGTCAACTGTACCCTGCATGGACAAATGGCAGGATCCTTAATATTCATAGAGTTCCATATGCACTCATGCATGCACACAGGAGCATACTCACATGCAAGCAGGCAAGCATACACAACACAAAGGCTCAAACTATGACAGCTAGGACAAACAGAACCTTGAGGTGCTCTTAAGTCACATTAATAAGGTACTCTATTCTAAGCACAAGCACTAAGCAAAGCTCAGAGTACTGAAGGGACTTACAGCCAAAGGCTGCCTTCAGACTCAAGGTCCAGCTCCATCCCTTTAGGTTAGTCAGTCAATCTTGCTACGTAGTGAATGTGTCTATCTAAAAACTAGACATAATAATTACTAACCAATAACCCATGCCTCACAGGAAATCAGAAGTGACTGGTTAAGAAATTGGCACTACACTATAAAATGCTACTCAACTGGAAGAAGTTACTCTTCCCTAATATGTGGTTGGCATTTGTCAACTGACAGACCTAAACCTTAATACATTCTCAAAGTTCAAGGTCATGCTCTATTGCGCTCAAAGAATTATCACCAACTACATACAGTTCTGGCACAATTAAACATTAGAGGACAATGAGCAAGGGAAACAATGGAGAGGATAGAGAGGGAAGGCAGGTCCTAATTCTTCTGACTCTTTATGATTAAGAGCAAACAGGGCAGTAGAAAATCCATTTCCACTTGGTTTGCACAACTTACAAAGCTGATTAAGGCGGGATGTCTAGAGGCATAATGAAAGAAAGGCAAGGGCTGTAACTCAGTTAGCAGAATGCAATGTATCCTGTTGAAAGCCCAGGGTTCCAGTCCCAGCAGTGCACAAACCACTATGGCGACACATGCCTCGACCTGACAACTTATATTCTACACAGCAGGCCTTTGTTGACCTTAACAAAAGATCCATTTTACGCCTTAAGCATTTCAAAACTGGTGTCTCTCTCCTCCTGGAGCAATGAAAAAGTATTTGCTTGTGGATCTATTCCCTCATGGACTACTGGAGGAGAAAGGCTCTGGATTAAGTGGAAACAACTAGCTGTTAAATCTGGGCTCCATTCCATTATGTAGTCAACCATAAAAAGTACAGTGGGGGTAATGACCACCTAGCCCGCATGAGGCACTTGGATGATGGCAGAGGATTCTGAAATACAGAAGAGTAAATTGCTACCCGAGCACAGCTGCGCTGCAAGTCTGTCAAGTGGACAGGGGGATTACTGCTGAGAAATCTGAGAACCGCTCTCATGCAAATGCTTCTCTCACTGAGGTACTACACTAGAGTACTGGTGCTCAACCTGTTGGCCTTGAACCTAAAGGATTTTTTTTTTAATACCAGTGCCTGGACCCCAACCCACAGCAACTATGTAAAAAAATCTAGCTTTGTCTCAGCACTGAAATATTTTTAAGGCTCCAGAAGTGATTCTGTTGTCTGTCATCTCAGGGTCAGAATCTTGGTTTATCCTTGGAGAAGTTTCTCTTAGACTGTTGTGAGAGCCAAAGTTACATTTTAAGTTTGTAATTACTATGCCTAAGAGATCCATCAAACATTCTCGTCTGCAATCCCCTTGTCCAAGACCAGAGAGTTCCTGAAATGCTGGAGGCTATTGTTTAAGGGCGATAATAAGCCATGTGTTTTCACTTCCCTAAATAAGCTTGTTTGCTCCATTTGCACCACAAGTGCTGGATCACATGTGGGTAGGAGGTATGTACACAGGAAATCTGTTAGGATGTATGCTTGCCCAATTGAACCTGACGGAAAATGCAATGAATTGTGGGTTTTCTTTCTCAAGTCCTTGCAAAACTTGATTTGGGGCCATTTTTCTGGAAAACCAGAAATGAACCTAGCCGGAGCCCATCCACCTGGCCAGTATTTAATTAAAGCTTTCTTCAAATTTGGCTTTAAAAACTTTTGGTAGTGGTCTTATGCTGGACTATTTAAAAAAACAGTTGTGGAACTGGAAGGATGCAAGGCTCAGATATGACGATCAAATACTGCCCTGACAGAGCTTAGTTCCCAGCACCCTAGTCAGCCAACTCACAACTACACATACTTGGCACACCAGGGAATCCAATCCCTTCTGGATTCCACCTGCATCCGTAAGTGGATATCCACACAGAGACATAAGCACATGTCAGAACACAGTCCAAGAATTGAGTCCTTCAAGGGGAAACCTGAGCACTTGTGAGAAAACTCCAAGAAAACAAGACAAGAGTCATATGATCTCAGTTTCTTCCGAACACGAAAGTGTTCTTGGGATGTGCTTTTGTGCCCTTCCCCAGCATAGTAGATAGGAATGAGTTTACTCCAGACTACTCATTACTGCTTGCTGTGGTTATTATACACCTCTATGGAAAAACGTTTATGCCAGGCACGGCCTGCCCCCCACATGCTGCTTGCCCCTGTGATTAGACACTTTACTCATGGGACTCTTCCTAACCCTCAGAGAATAAACTGTAGGATGCTCTGAATAAAGTTGGCCATTAGATGAGGATTTAGTCTGCCTTATTTTCAGGCCACATTCTCCCAGGTTCCAGCACCAATGAGAGAGGCAAACATACACATAATAAAAACAAGATCATTCTAATGATGGCGGCAGTGTAAACCCTAATAAAAAACAACAACAACAACAACAATAACAAACAAAGCGAAACGAAACAAAAACCACTTCTACTTCTCGTTAAAAATTTTGTTCTAGAGTAACCAAAGAAATTTCAGCACATGTATCTGTTTATATTAAGTGACCATCCATACACAGTCATTATTGAACAGAAAGTGCAGGTACATTCAGTATTTACAACTGAGGTTCAACCTCATAAATCTTTTTGTTTAAAAATTGCCATAAAATATATGATTTCATGAGTAGGGAAGAGTTGTGTCTATTTGTAAGAGACTCTGGCAGGAAGAAATGGATTTGGGGGTTAGTCTAATCTATACCACAAGATACTGCCTCACAACAACAAAGTACGGCTCACCTCTCCAAAAATCAGCCCTGAGATGACATTTAAAGCAGATCGGGAAATGCAGATAGGAACAGAAGTGTGCAGCAAACCGCAGTTTCACCACTAACTGACCCAGTCCAGACAGAATCTCAAGCCAGAATGAGGACTATGGACACTGCACGTTTCAAACATCCAAGTCCTGTGTGATTAAACCCAAATAAAAAGCTACTCCATTCCTAGAAGGGAATCAGACATTCTCATGAGCTGTCCAAGGAAAAGATTCTGAAGGATCACAGAACTCACAGAGAGATGAGGCAGCATGAAAAACAGTAGGGGGAAAAATCTGGGGCTGGATTATATTTCCATATCTGCTGCCTTGACCCAGACGCTATCAGGTTCCCATACGTAATAGAAAAGGTGATGTGTAACACATGCAAATCTTACAAATGGCTTTGATTCTTGTTAAACACTCCCATTGAGTGACTATGATAGATTACTCAATGTGTCATATTACTAAATCTTTACAGTATCTCAATGAGGCTGATATTGATGTGTCTATTCTATAGACGAGAAAAATAGGGAAAGAGGGTCTAAGTAAAACTCATATGACTAGGCGTGAAAGACAAGCTATATTTTTTAAAAATATATTTACTCGTTTATTACGTATACAGCATGCAGGCCAGAAGAGGGCACCAGATCTCATTGCGGATGGTTGTGAGCCACCGGGTGGGTGCCGGGAACTGAACTCAGGACCTCTGGAAGAGCAGTCGGTGCTCTTAACCTCTGAGCCGTCTCTGCAGCCCCGACAAGCTATCTGTTAAAGACTATACCTCAGCATTCAGAAAGTGACTGAAAATGTCACTTTGGCTTTCACTGGACTCCTTTCTCACTAGGAATGCCAATGAAAGGTACCATGTAGTACACACCTGTAATGCTAGCACTTACTTAAGTAGAGGCAGGAGGATCAGGAGTTCAAGGCCAACCCCAGCTAAAAGAGAAACTGTCTCATAATAAAACAAAATGAATATATATATGTGAAAGAGTCACATTTTCCCTGAAGTTAGGGTCTCCTGTCCTCTTGCAAGCTAGCAATTATAGTCCCCAGTATTCAGTAAGTGCTCCCTTTCATGTGAACATAAAAGTCAACGTCTGGATATGGTAGCACAGTTGAAAGTGATCCTCTACCAAGCCTGCTGATTGGTTGGCCTGGCACAGCAATGCCAATGTGGTGTGGGAGCCACCGCGAATAAAAGGAATGCACAGCAGGTAGGTCTGTAGACCCTCCTGCAGAGGAGGAGATCAGCGCCAGCAGCAGAAGTGATCTACAAACATGCCCAATGCTGACGGACAACAGCTGCTATGGGACACCGTGGAGGCATCATTACTGTTGAACATGTACTTCAACAGACAGGATGCTTTCAAGGACTGCTTACCTGAACAGATGCCCCAGGTCCCTAAAAGTGGACAGGAAGTAGGACTCAGACCCAAGGAGGCAGGCAGCTTTTTTCCAACACAATCTTATCTCCAACAGTGACCTGACCCCCAACACTAGAACAGTAGCTGCACCAGGAAGAAGACACAAGGCGGACAGATCAGCATATCGTATCTGAGGCAATGTAATAAAGGCACAGAGGGGAAAAGAGCAAAACCAGACGAAGAGAGACACTGGTGTGGACACACTCTGAAAATCTGGTTATGTGGTTCGTCTAGTTTCATGTCTTGGGTGGGTAATAAAATACCCTGACCAAAAGCAACATTAGGGGAGAGTGCTTATTTGGCTTTATATCTCCAGGATGTAAGTCCATCACTGAGGGAAAGTAAAGGCAGGAACTTAGGCATCTAGTCACAAGGTCAATAGCGAGAGGAGAAATAAGCACTTGCTTTCTGCTTGTTGCTGCTATTGATCTTCTAGCTTTCTTTCCTCCTGCACAGTTCAGGACACAGCCTATGAAATGATACTACCACCCACCTTTTGGGTGAGTCTTCCACCTTCAATTATAATCAGGATAACCCCCCACCCCTTACAGGGAACCCTGATCTAGATAATTCCACAACTGAGACTCCTACACTTCAGGAGGTTCTAGGATGAGTCAAGTTGACAATTAAAATTAGCCATGGGCATCATTCCATCCTTCTAACAATGGTCCATAGAATATATGCCTGCTAGGAAATAGAACCCATTGTCCTAGTGAAGATTAATATTGCTGTAATGAAACACTATGGTCAAAAGCAACTTGGGGAGGAAAAGATTGATTGGGCTTATACTTTTCCGTCACCGTTCATCATCAAAGGAAGTCGGGACAGGAACTCAAACAGGCAGGAACCTGGATGCAGGAGCTGATGCAGGAAACACCAAGTCAGCCTTCTTTATAGCACCTAGGACCACCAGACCAATAGTGGTTCCATCTACAATGTGTGTGTGTGGGGGGGGGGGGAGCTCCCATATCAATCACTAAGAAAATGCCCCACAGGCTTGCACACAGCCCTATCTTCTGGAAACATTTTCTCAGTTGAGATCCCCTTCTCTCTGATGACTCTAGTTTGTGTCAAGCTGACAGAAAACGAGTCAGCACAGCAGTACATGACTAAGCAGCTTGAAATAAATGAATCAGGGTTCCCAGTTCAGCTACAGCCTTTCCTCTTCATTTCTCTCCAGCACTCCATCTAGTATTTATTTCCATCCTTTGCAGAATGTGAGGACCTTGACAGTAGTAGGTAGCCAGAAGCAACAAATGGGGTCTTGAAAAGTTCTGAGTTTATTTCTAAAATTACAATCTTCAACATCGACCACAAGAGAAGCAACGTGCACGTTCTCACAGGAACAGAACTCAGGAGATTCCCTAGGCAGATCTTAGCTGACAGCCTCAGCTCTCAAATCTGGTTTCTGGATCACTAATCCACAAAGAAAACAGCACGGCTTTTGTGTCATTGCTCTTGGGTACACGCAGCAAGATGCTATCTGTTCCATGATGAAATGCCTAAGTTCTTTCAGACAGAGATTCACCAGATGACCTTCCATGCCAATGCTGTGTGTGCCCTTTCCCAACACGTCCTCCCAGCACTCAAGACTCTGCCAGGATCAGCAGTTGCTCCATCATAAGGCAAATGTGTCACTCTGCCAAAGTTAAGAGTCCACAGGAGGGATGACGGCTTTGAAGGCAGACTGGGAGTCTGATCTAAATTTGACATTTCCTAGCCACACAGCTTTTCGATTTCCAGAAAACAGTCGACCTCCATGTGACTAAGAGTGTGATGATTATTAAGTGCTATCAAAACTGTTACCATACATATGATACCAACACAGAGGCTGGGCCACGATGACTGTCAAATGCCCTGTCCCGTCCCTTCATGCACATGGCCCTACCTACCACGGTTTACACTATTTACTTTTTATTAATTTATGAGTGAGTTTGCATCTATGTATCCGTGAAGGTGCCCATGAAGGCCAGAAGAGGACACGGGATTCCCTGGAGCTCAAGTGACAGGCACAGTTTTAAACTCCCCTATGCAGGTGGGGTGAACCAAAGGAGTCTTATGCAAGAGCAGGAAACAGTTCTTGACTGCTGAGCCATCTCTCCAGCCCCATGCACTATGTTCCTGGTACTGCGATTACTTCAGATCTTGTTCACCTCTGTTTTTCCCTCACAACCACCCAGAGTAGCCTCTTAACCTAGTTAGATACCTTCAGTCACTGACTGCCTTTTAATTAGATTCATGAACTACAACTCTTAGTCTCTGCTGTGGGATGTCTTTCTGTAAGCTGTGAATATGTACTACTCCCATTGGCTAATAAATAAAGCTGCATTGGCCTATGGCAGGGCAGGATGGAGCCAGGCAGGAAAATCCCCGAAAGATAGTGAAAAAAGAAAGAAGAGCGGGCGTGCGGGCGTGCGGGCGCCAGTCATCAGTTCAGGAGGTCCAAGTCTCTTTTAGAAAAATAAAGACATTATCAGGAAGAAGATAATGTGTGTCTTACACATTCCTAAAGAACTTTGGAAAATAGGGGATGAAGACGTAGCTCATCACATGCTTAGCACACACGAGGCCCGTATATCTACACATAGCAACACATAAACCAGGAGTGAAGATACAGAACCGTAATCCCAAAACTCAGGGGATGGAGGCAGGTATCCGGAGTTCTAGGTCATCCTCAATTACATAGCAAGTTAAAGAACAGCCTGAACTACATGAACTCCTGTCCCAACCAAAATACTAAACAATAAAGTGCCACTGAAGATGCAAGGCTGAAGCATTTACCAGACCTCTAGTTCATGGCAGAGAAAGAGAGAACTCAAAGAACATTTCTCTGGCTCCCCGCTCAGCCTGGTTTGGAAATAGCTTTATTTAGGGTAGGAAGAGAACAGCAGCAGCCGGAAGGTTACTTGATTTGGATCAGAAACTGTATCTATCTACCCTCCAAAGGGAAACCTGCCATCACTGCTGGAGCTCACTGGGTGTCTATCCCCCTTCTACCCACTGGAACGTCGCTTCCATTTTATTAAGCACTTTATAAAGCCACTTTATTAAGCATACAATGTACCCTTGAGGCGTCCCTGTACCATCCTCACAGAACTCAAGGTGTGTCCCCTGTCTGTGTCCCCTGGTTGTTCCAAAAAAAAAATCTATGGAAAGAGATACGTTCTCCTCACTCAGCAAAAATTCAGAATCTACTTACTAACCACAATCAAATTTTTACAAGGCACCGCAATGATAACCCCCAAGCAGAGAGCCCATGAGGCGATAAATATCTTATAAACACAAAGGTCACACTTCCAGGTGTTTATGATCACAGAGGAAGTTTATGGCTATCCACTCACCTAGAAATCCACTTTCAACCTCGCCCTCCCTTCTTTATCACCAGCCATGTTGTTATTATTATTCTCCAATTATTTTTGGAAAACACAAAGCAAGGAGAATTATAAAAGAGCTTTATGAGACTGTTGAGCCAAAGCAGTAGGCCAGAAACAAATCAATGCTTCCAAGAGTTCTGAATACGATTACAGGCAAACAACAATCCAATGTATCTGATAATCTCTCTCAAAACCATTACTGCATAGATTAAAAGATTACAGATATTCCACTCTGCTCCTCAATATTAATAGTGATAGAAGCTCATTTAATAAACCCTAGCTGCCACAGCCCTAAGTTGGATTATGGGCCTGGTTCTTTATAAACTGACATACACATGAGGGTTTGGTTTAATAATATACAATCTTGGGTCAATCAAAATCTACCCTCAGCAGCTCTCTTGTTTATTAACGCTTTCGCCACAACCTGCACCCAATCACAGGCTGTCCTCAAACTCTCCTAGCTGGCAGCTGTACAAAAATCTGCACCGCAGCAACATGACAAGTGACAGGTTCCCCATCAATTACAACTCTGAGGGAGAGACAGCTTAGGCGAGGACATAACCCCACAGTCACATGCCACCTTGCTTTCTGACGGACCATCAGATCAGAAAGGAGGCTGTCATGGGTGGAGAAAAGGAATCCAGCTCCTCATTAGCCAGAGGTTTTCATTTCTTTTCTTTTACTTTTTTTTTTCTCCAACATACATCAAGGAATAATCACGGGCCAACTCAACTCTGACAGCTCCTTATGTAAATGGCATTTAATTCCAGGCAAACAGCTCACAAACAAAGGGGCTGAAGCTAAGTTAAAACTCACATACCCACTCATCCCTAGGATCTGAGCTGTGGGTTTCTCTAGATATTATCTGTTGCCAAAAGAGCAGACCATGACAATGAACACAGAGGTTACGATGGGGCTCTGTGTTTCTGAAAAATAAAAAAGGGTGGGGATAGGCCAGGTGCATCCCTCTCTAGAGTCTCAGCACTCTGCCTCCCAGACCACCCACATCCCCAGGCAAAGCTCCCCATGCAGACATGTCAGGCACAATTACCACATCCCTCACTCTACCTCTGCTCAGGCTCTCTTGCTCTTTGGCCTAATGTAAGTATTCTGTGCTTTCAGAGTCCTACTGAAAGCTAGCTGTCCACATAAAAGCAACCTGTCCCTCAGCAAGCTAAAGGAAGGCACACTAGAGTCTGATTTCCCAGGGAATTCACACAGAACACTTCGATGAATGTGCTTTGTCCGAAACAACCCTTCAGCTGTGAAATAAGGAAGTTGTAACTCTAATATCCCCTGGAAATCAGATACAAGTCTACTTTTTCTTCCTGAGCAGAGGGCACACGTAGCCTCTCTAAGGAAAGAGGAAGACAAGAATCTTGCCAACCAGGGATGGAGCAGTAAGGGCCAGCTGCTAAACAACTGGATTCTTGTCATAGGCTCAGATGCTCCCTCAAGCTGCCAAGTATCCACTCTGCTTATACTGGAATCCATTTATTATGAAAGATATCTTCTGCTTTCACACTTGCCTCCCAAACTGTACAAAATGATTCTGAAGAGCATAACGCAGTCATTACAGTGTCTCTTCAGTGGCTCATCAGAGGGACTCATACATGAAGAACAAGAATGACTGTATTTATTGCTTGCTACGCACAAAGCACTGTTTTCATTAAGCACCCCACCTCATTAGGGAGCTCCTGTTGATACCATCATCTTGCTGACAACATGGATCCTGAGGCTCCAAGAAGGAACAGAGATCATGGAGCCAGTTAACAGACACGGAGACTGAGCCATGTGGTTTCATCAATCTCCGGAGTGAGTGAGTGACGTACTTTAAGCAGGAGGTGGCAGAGACATTCAAGGGCTATGAAGAGCAGAGGACCTGAAACCCATGTTCCCATCTAAGTTCTTGTTTCTGACAGATCTCTGACCTCTCCACTCCTCATCTTATCTACACAAAGAATGTAAAAGTTGGGGCTAGAGAAAGGGCTCAGGGGTTAAAAGCCCTAGATGCTCTTCCAGAGGACCTGCATTCCATTCCCTGAACCCACATGGTAGCTCACAATGTCCGTGACTCCAGTTCCAAGGTATCGGACGCCATCTCCTGGATTCTGAGGGCACTGGACGCATATGGTGCACGGACACACATGCAGACAACACCTATATACATAAATTTAAACGGTCTTAAAGAATTAAGAATGGGAAAGTTAACCATCAATCAGTTTTGATTAGAAGAGCACATGTGAAGAAAAGGTTCTTAGTCGGCTTTGAAGAACTCCAGTTATCTGGGTCAGAAGTGAGGCAGTCAGTCAGGCTTTTGCCAGGTATCAAGGTCAGTACATTCTGAGGTTAGACAGGATGAAGACACCATGCACAGAGCTTAAGAGCACACCAATGAGCTAGAGAAGAGGCCTGGATGAAGCGGTTTGAATGACTTTAATTTCCAGCCCCAGCCTAGACAAGCACCCTCATCTAAGTTCCAGATCCATCGCTAACCAAAAATCTAATATGAGACACTGCAAATGAATCTTACACATAAAGGACATATCTAATTGACGTACCGACATTCTTCTAGAATGTCGGAGAAGGACACAATCTGAGTGGGCATTTTAATTTCAAGGGCCTGGTGGGGTGATGTGTGAGCTCAAATTAATTATATCTGTTAAATTACCCTGTGGTAGGTAGGAAGAGAGAAGGAGGGGTTCTTTCTCCCTTTTTGAAACCATAAGAAAATGAAGCTTCAGCCAGGCGGTGGTGGCGCACATCTTTAATCCCAGCACTTGGGAGGCAGAGGCAGGCGGAACTCTGTGAGTTCGAGGCCAGACTGGGCTACAGAGTGAGATCCAAGAAAGGCGCAAAGCTACACAGAGAAACCCTGTCTCGAAAAAAACCCCAAAAAAGGAAGAAGAGAGGAAGAGAGAGAGAGAAGAAAATGAAGCTTCAAGGTATTAGGAGTGGATTCAAGGAACGTTTCTCCTCAAGGGAAAGGTTCTGATCACAGGGGAGGAACTTAAAAAAAATAGACTCTGTACACACACCAATCTATTTCAACTCTGTGTGCCTGGGTTTCAGAGAGAAACCCAGTCTTGCCTATGTTCCCACGGGGAAGCCATGTTGCAGGTGAGACAGCCTCTCCTAGTTCCACTCACACTGACAGTCACCCAAGTCCAAACACAAATTACGGCTTCTAAGACAAAGATGGAGCCCGTTAGAGGAAACCGTGTGCAGACACTCCAGACCTGTTCTGCTGTCGCTCACCACTTACACACAGACTATATGTTGCAGCTGCAGCTCGTAAAAAGCATCACGTGAAGTCCCGTTTTATGTGTTTTTACAAATGAACACAAAAGAAAATCACAGAGAAGATGCAAGCCACGGGCTGGAGGAAGGGAGAGAGACTTGTCAAATACAGGGGAAGACAGGGAAAGGCAATTCTAGTAAAAAGTGGACCACTGGGATTCTGTGCACGACGTAGGGCAGAGGGAAACAGGCCCATTTCTTTTCAGACAACAAATACACGTCCTAGCCAAGGAGTTCGCAGGTCTGCCACGCACTAGAATACGAAGGTCTTCTACACCTGGCCAAGGCTTGGCACATCATCCGATTCATCTACAAGGTGGAAGGGTAAAAACAAGACAGACCAGGTGTAAAACCATTGTCACAGCAAACCTAGAGAAATTAGAGGTACTGGTCTTCAAAAAGAAATGGTAACATTAACCGAAAGATAATCGGCTTCTCTCACCATCTGAACCAGGGCACCTGGCTTGACAAAAGAATGCCCACGGTTCTGACGACAGCAATTTCTGCTTTTCCTTCAAGTGCAGGAGTGCTGATCTACCTGGTCCCAACACTGTCAAGAGTGGTGCATTCCTGGAAAACCCTGCAGTACAAAGAAGGCACTGGCCTCCACCATCTTCAGAGGGCACACCCCCTCTACAGCTCAACTCTGGGCACGTACCATGAACACACAAGGCTCCAGGAGCTTTCTCCAAGGGCTGATTCGGTCCCAAGTGCTCATTCACTTCTAGACTGAAAAGGGAGTGGCAGGGGACACAGCTCCAGTTCTTTGGAGTCTTACTGAATACAGAGTTAGAGTAACTCCAGGCTGGGCTGCAGGGGCTCCTGAGCAAGGTGGCCTGGCTGGGAGTCAGCCTCTGGCACGGCTGGAAGGGAATGTCCTAAAATCCTACAATGGGTCCACATCACATACACACCTTGCCAGATGCAGACTTTCCTCCCCAAACGGCTCAAGCCCATCCACTGAGTGCTTCTGTGAATCTTTCCCTAACAATATGCCTTCATTCTCTGTCCCACTTCCTCACTCCAAGCTGCCTGAGCAGAAACCCGGGGGATTACCAGGGCAGAGGCAACACCATTTCCTATAAAGAACGTAAGAAAACAAACGATGGGCTTCAGTTCCTCATGGCATTTGTATAGTATTTACAAGGTCGACCAGCAGGGCTTAAAATACGTTGTGCCAAGAAAACGTTAAAGCGACAAAAAGAACAACTCCCAGAAACTGTGGATCTTTAAACCATAAATTTACAGTGTGTTTATCTTGGCGAGGGGAGTATCACTGGAATAAGGGTGAGATTGTACTTACTTGAAAGATGCAAATGGAAATACCACGCTTGCTGGCATGGCCCATAGTCCCAACTGCCCTGCACTCAACTGCCATTTCCATAAAGCCTGTCCCTGTTGGGCTTCAAGCAGGATTGTGAACTGCTCCAACTCTGCTGCTGACTTTTCTCTTCCTTTGTTTACCAAAAAATCTCCCAATTCCCACAGAACTACCCCAATGGACACCCAGCCTCTAAGTTCAGCCATTAAAAGCAGGAAGGCCTGGATATTTATTTATTAAGCATTACCATCTGCCAAGCACACAGCTAGGTGCTTGACATGCTTGAAATGTATTCACCACCACTTATAGGCTCTTGAGACTTCCACTTCTGATTCATTCGAACTATTTATAGGTGCACCCTTCCCACGGCACCACACAGGCAAATACCATGACTCCACAACTAAGGATTAGGATGAATGACGATTTATATTTGGGAAGCTTCCAATCTGTACCACAGACTTGTACAATGCCAGTCATGTAATCATCTATCTGACTTACTCTGGGCAGAGAGCCTTACTGGTAGACCTAATTTCACTGAACTACCAAAGAAACCCAGAAACTTAGAAGAAAATCAGTCATGTTCTCAGTGTTGGCCTTTTCTCAAATGGGGGAATAAGAAAGCCAGCAAAGTCTGACCTGACATCTCATCCACGTCCAGTCTCCAAGTTGGCTCTTAGAATCTTTGGCCAACACCTTCTCATGTTTCCAAAAAAATTCCAATAATGCCTTCCTAAATGCTTGCCAGACATCAGGCAACGTACAAGCCATGTTGTCCTAAGTGAACAGATCTTCCCAACAAGGAGAGAACTAGTTAGCTTTAGATGTCAAGTTTGCATGGTCCTGAGTTATCAGACAGGCCTGTGGGCATGCGTGCGAGGCATTTTCTTGATTGCTAATTAATATAGGAGGGCACAGCCAATGATAAGCAGTGCCATCCCCAAGCTAGTGGACCTGAGCTAGACAAAAAAAGGTAGCAGAATATAAGCCAGGGAACAAGCCAGTAAGCAGCAGTCCTCTATAGTTTCTGCTTCTAGCTCCTGGCTTGAGTTCCTGTTCCGACCTCTCCCTGTGACGGATTGTAACCTAGAAGTCTAAAGCAAATAAGCCCTTTCCTCCCCAAGCTGGCTCTGCTCAAGTGTTTTAACACAGCAACAAAGCAAACCACAAGAGCAAGGCTTATGCAGATGCTTGAATGAAGTGAGAATCTGCGTCACATTGACATCTGGGTACAGAACATTCCAGGCTAAGAGAGCATAATGAACAGGGTAGGAAACAGGGGCATGCTCAGCTGGCTTCAAGAACGGCCATAAAGGACAAGAGCCTGAGAGGACTGACCTGGAGAGATAGCCTGAGGTGAGGAAAAGATAGCAGGCACCAGACCAAGCAGTGCCTCGCAGGCCACAGCACATGAGGTCTTTGAACTGCATTCTTAGTGGAATGGGAGGCACTCTGGAGGATTCTGAACTGAGAAATGATGGAATCTAAAGTACACTTTAAAGGAACTACCAGTAAAGATCACTCTGCAGGGAGGCAGGGCAAGAGCAGGGAAATCGGCTCAGAGGCCAGAGAGGCCAGCCAGGTTAAAAAAAAAAAAAAAAAAGATGATGCTTAGCCTGTCTGGTCTGGTTTGAACCCTCAATAGCTGGTAACTAATACTGACAAATTAGGCACTGACAATTTCTGCTGGAGCCTCAAAAGGATCCAGAAACCATGAACATGTACAAGCCAAAGGAGACCCCACACTTAAAAGGAATGGGCTGGCGAGATTGCTCAGTGGGTAAAAATGCCTGCCGTGCAACCACAAGTAACCTGAAGAGAAAACAGAGGTGTGGGAGCAAGTACGACTGTAATCCTGGTGTTAGGGAGGCACAAGAGGCGGATGCCTGCAACTGACTAGCCAACGAGCCTAGCTTACTTCAAAAGGCCTAGGTCAAAGAGAGACCCATTCTCAAAAACCAAAGTAGACAGTGCCTGAGGACCAGGAATGAAACCTGACATTTTCCGCTGGCCCCCACTTACATGCACCTTCAAACACATAGCGCCCCCCCCCCCATATATGAATAGGACCTGTCTATGTAAAGTGTCACGGAGAACATCACAGCGCCTCTTTCTGGGTGGCATTTTCTACCCCAAGTTGTTCCAGCTTCTCCAACAACCCTACTGCCCCAATTTATCATAAGGCAATAATACAGCGGCAGGTCTGGCAGAGGGTGGCAGGAACCCGCGTACTTTCCTGGCTGGAAAATGTTAATTCTCTCCTCCCACATTTTCAACAGTAAGAAGGGTCCTGAAACATAACATCACTTGTTCTTTGCTAGTGACTCTTTTTTTTTTTTTTTCCTCCTCCCAGAAACACCCTAATTATCATGCTGGCGAGTTGGGGAAAGATGGCTTTTATGTGGTTTTTATCTCCCAAACACAGTATTGTCATGGGTTTATTTATTTGTGTTCTTACTGTAACAGGATGCTCTCCTGTAATTGAGACTATTATAGAGAGGACTGGCATGTGTTTTCCACAAGATTAAAGGCAATTTCTCTTTCAAAGCTGCTATTGCTTCTTCGAAAACTCCCTGCCTGGTCTAAACTAAATCCAGTAAGCCAAAAATTCTATATTCACCTGGTTTGCATTACAACACAATGAACAAGACATGGAAAGGTAATTTCATTCATGCATTGATTCAAATGGCATTTACTAAGCCCTTACTGCACCAGGCGATTCGGGGGTGGGAGAATACAGCATCAAATAAAACAGGGTCTGCCCTCTAAGGGTTCTGAATCTCAAGGGAAAACACACAGAAATGACTATGCTACAAGGCAGGCTGTGATAACAGCTGTAATGGAAAACGCAAAACAACCTGCACTGCATGAGGGAACAGAAAAAGGAGGGTTGGGACCACCTGGTAGGGAGGGGAGGCTTCCAGATAGGAACCCATGGGCCTAGGAAAGATGTCACTAACAGGACAAGGTCAATGGCACAGAAGGAGAGAGTGCTAAGGCTGTAATTTAACTGGAATGTCCACCTAAAAGACTGAGGATAAAGAATTGTAGTGGATAGGAAGTGATATTCAAATAGCCACTCAGGTGGGAGGTCCACGGTTCAAAAATAAGGAGAGCCACAGAAGACACCCACTGTCAAGCTCTGTCCTCCACACATTCGTAAGCACACCTATACACACAAGCAAGCACCACAGACAAAAAAGGAAGGGGAAAAAAACCTGTTTAGAACAAAGCAAAACAAAACAAGCAAAAAGTAAAAAAAAAAAAAAAGTATTAAAAAAAAAACCAACACAAGCTGAGTTAATTCTGGTGAATCAAAACCCATGTTGCAGGAGGATTCAATAAAGGGGAAGGAAGTGCTGACTCAGAAGTAATGACTCAGCAAGATCACACTTCTTATACCTGCCCACCATCTCCCCTGCCCCACAAAGAATAATGCTGCCATGCTAGGATGGAAGAAAATTTCCAAGGAACATACTCCTGGCTAAGCATGCACGCCTCTAATCGGCCACCTATGTTTTCTCTTCCCTAAACCTCCCCTTTATACTCATTCCCATGAAACGGTCTGGGTGTTTTATAACTGGTCCTCTCAGGACTCAAGAGAACAGAGTTCTTTCCTTTGTTCAACAGCTGATGTAGGAAAGCTTTCCGTATGTAAGCAGATAGCATTCTAGGTTCCTTTCTCTTACTGTGATAAAATACTCCAACCAAAAGCAACTTAGGGGAGGGCAGAGTTTATTTCTGCTGACATGTTACAGTCAGTCCCTTGAGAGAAGTCAAGGCAGGACACTCAAGGCCAGAACCTGAAAGTGGGCTGGCTTGGGATTCCACACACTATTACTTCAAACCGAGAAATTCACTTGACAGCCAAAAAGTACAGTAGCAGGAACCATGAGGAACACTGCTGGCCGGTTCACTTACAGCTCACCCTCACGTACCTTTCATACACAGCCTCACCAGCCTAGGGAATGGTACCACCAACAGTGGTCTGGGTCCTCGTTTATCAATTAATAATCAAGATATGCCCATATTTCAATCTGATCTTTCCAAGCTCTCAAATAAGAATTCTTTTCGCAGGTATCTCTAGGCTGTGTTAAGTTAACAATTAAAGCCAACGAGGGTACAGAGTAACAGAAATGCACATTATCTATCTTAATTATGGCCCATTCATTGGGCTAAGTACTTTAAATATGATTATGGCTAATCTTCCCAAGAACCTGTAGGCTAGTGGATTACATTGGAATAAGAGAACCCTGCAGATAAGAAACATCTAATAATTTACCCCACAGCATACAATCAGAAAATCTTACAGCTATGATTTAAGTCAAAGCCTTTTGAGCACTGAGCCCAGTATTTTGACTTTCAGTATGTGTAAGGGAGACACCAGTATACTCAAAGAGCCAAGTGTGGGACAGAATGCAGGAAGCTGGTATCTGTGGAGAAAGAGCTGGAGGCACTCCAAAGCATGGAGGGGGCAAATGATGAGTTCTGTCTTTTGTAACAGGAGGCATGTAGAATGCAGCAGGATGTCAAACATCAGTCAGGGCATTTCTAGTGTGTCAGTGACCTGGTTAAATTTGTATATTTTAGGAGAAATCATTCTGGCTTCAGTGTACAGAATTGATTTTATGGGTCAGAGGCAACCCTAAAGGCAGATCAAGAGGTTAGGAGGTTTTGCGTTATTCTAACAAATAGCCGATGAGGGCAGTGCGAGCCAGGGCCCATCTGGGTTGTTCAATAAATATTTGCTAATTACAATATTGATTGGTAACAAGCAGAACAATCTGTTGTACCTATTGGGGCATGTCAGCTCCATCACATGGTTGTTCCAGCCTCTGATCACAGACTCTGGGTGCAACGTCTCTCTTACTGAGCCAGCGTCTTTCCAGGGAGCCGGTCGCTTCCCCTCTAGGTTCCCATGTCTATGCCCTTCTAAAAATCATGGGCTTTCAAATGAAAAGTGAAAGACAGGTTCTGAGCATGTGGACCTATCTGACTCTTGGTTGGGACAGGAAGGGAACTGGAAGGGTTGGGGGAGCATGTATTTTTTTTTTTAGGTCTTTCTTTCAGTCCCATGCCGGCATTCCTTACAGAAAAAGGCTCCTGTTAAGAGGAAGGTTTAAAAAAAAAAAGACAACTATAAAGAAGAGACCCATGTTCCCACCCAAAGACTTCTGAGTCAGGTGGAGTGTGCTGAGGGAACACAAGCATGAAGGCTGCCCAGAGTCCAAACACCAATCCCTCGTTAACATGGAAAGGTGAGGTGTCCAGTCAGATGGGCTCCAGAAGGCCCCAAGCTGGTGACAAGTCTGCTCATTTTATGCACATTCTCTCGACTAGCAAAGTATACAGCTGTAGAGTCAATGAACCACACTCTTATCAGACATATGCCCAGCTCTCCCCGGATCCTGAGACAAAGGACCCAAGGACACCCTCTGCCTTGCCCTATGTGGCAGAACACTTCCTGCCTACCAGAAACAACCCACTGAGGAAGCGGCTTAGTGTCTTAAGCCACTCAGTGCCTGATTGCATGGTAAGCATAAACTTTACTTAAAAGGTAATGAGACCCTGTCCCAGACACACCAAACCAACCATAACAAACCATTCAGAGCAGAAAACAGACCAGGCTTTCTAAATAAAATTGCATGACAGGGCCATGATAGTATTCACCTACTTTCAGAGAAGATCAGTTCACAAGGTATCACCCCATACCCAGAGTCTCTACTTGACTGTGTATAGAAATAATCTGGGGGAATCCTTAAAATGAAGATTATCATACCTACACAGTCTGATTCAGTGAGTATGGAGCCAGGAGTACTGGGTGGTCAAAATATGTTCACACATGATTTAATATTGCCCTCTTCAAAGGCTGGATCCTAATTCTTCTCCCGTTAAGTGCACGCTGCTCAGTTACTTGCTTCTCACAGGTGGAATGTACCACAAAAGACGAGAGTAGATGCGGCCTCACCCCTACCCTCCTGCTCTCTCTCCCTCTCTCTCACCGCCTTCCCATGAGAAACCAACTGATGTGCAGTGAAGAAGTGTGGAGAGATCCAGATGGTAAAGAACCTCTGTCCTGTCACAAGTCGTAAGGAAGTAATCGTCATGCTCAGTCCACTTTTCACATGACACCAGCTTCAGCTAGTTCAGGAGGCTGGGCAAGGTGGCACATATCTATATTCCTAGCACCTGGGAGGAGGAAGCAGGAAGATGAGGAGTTCCAGGTCATCCTCAGCTATATACGTTAGTTTGTAACATCATAGGCTACATGAGACCCTACCCCCCCCCCACAAAAAAGAAAACAAACAACAAACAGAACAATAAAAAAGGACAGGGTAGAATATCCAAGTAATATACTCAGGAATCCCTGATCCACAGAAACCACCAAAGTTGAGTGCTGGCGTTGAGATACTGGATGTTAGGGGCAGAGGGTACTCTGCTGCACACAGCCATCAATCACTTAATACATACTTAACAAACTAGCACTGCCAAACTCAATCTTGGTAAAGTCCATTAAAAAAATAAGGATCAGTGAGTGGGCCAGTGAAATGGCTCAGTGGATGACGGTACTAGCCATCGAGCCTGACTACCCAAGTTCTGCTCCAGGAACACACATGGTGGAGGGAGAGAACTGACTCCCACAGGTGGTCTGCTAACGTCCACTCATGGACTGAGGCACAAGAGCCCCTGTGCTCCATCAATGAATAATAATGGCAAACAACTCAATACAGAACAATCAGGACAGAACCAATGCTCCTGATGCCAAGGTCATAATGGGAAGAAAGCCTGACTACAAGCAAAATCAACTTCTGCTCTTCTGATAGGATACCATAAAATGTAAGATTAACTTCATTCCCAGCGTATCCCTATGATACAACACCCTGTGTAAGGTTTAGAGTCAACATGAGCCCCACAGAGTAAACACTACACATTCAAGATTTCTAAATATGAAGGTGAGCTCTCCAGAGAATGACCAAGTCCTCTTTCTCCTGGGACAAATTTCATAGAAAGAATCCAACAAATAAGTAGTTTTATTATAGTAAAAAACCAAACCGAGAGCTAGGGGTGTAATTCAGTTGGAAGAGTGCTTGCCTTAGTATTTGGGAAGGCCTGTGCTCCATTCCCAGTACCTAAAAAACTGGGTATGGTAGTGAATACTTGTTAAGTCTAGCACTTGGGATATGGGGGCAGGGAGAACACATCTTCAAGGTCACCCTGTGCTACAGAGCATGTTTGAGGCCAGTCTGGGCCACATGGGACCCTGTCTCAAACAAAACACTAAGCAAGCCTGGGAGAATTCTTTAACCTGGAGTCCCAAGTTCTAAGGACACGACGGACAAACACTCAAGACGACTATAGGGGTTGAAGACATGTTGCTGAAATAAACATGATAGGACTCAAATGCCAGTTACCCACTGTGTTCCACAGACCACACAATAGAGCCTAGGTCTTACTATCAGTTCAACCCGTGCAAATTCCAGGAACCACACATCATACAGGGAAGCTCTCCATAAGCACAGGTGACGTATCACATTCCACTTCTAGAAAGATTCTAAGTGTTGTCCCCGTATCCTGCCTTTTCTTCCTCCAACTTCATGGGGAGTTACGAGGGGCAAGCAGACTGTGGGCTTTCTATCCCTGCTACTCAAACACAGCTCACTGGGGGCATCACATCTGCATTTCCTTAGGGAAATAAAGACCAGTTCTGCTTCCGACATTTGTCTGTGAGGAAGAGGGCTGCTCACTATTGAAATTTTGAGGCCATCTCCTAGCCTGTGGTAAACTGATCTAGGCTGTGCAGATACCGATGGACACAGACCAACTGTGTTACTCCTTTCTCCTTGCTGTAAACAAATAAACGCCTAACAAAAGCAGCGGAGGAGCGGAGGGGTTAGTTTCAGTCCACAGTGTAGTATACAGTTTGAAGCAGCTAGTCACAACACATCCAAAGCCAGGAAGCAAGGAAAGAGGAATACTGGGGCACATTTTCTCCATTGAATTCAGTCCAGGATCCCAGCCCTTGGGATGGAGCTGATCACGGTTGAGGTTAAGTCTCCCCACTTCCATCAGTTAAACGACACTAGATAATCCCTCACAGCCATACTCAGATATTCATCTTCTAGGCGATTCTAGATCCTGCAAAGCAGACAATATTAACTCTTTACAACTACAGAATCTTTTCAGGGGGCTTTTCATATCTTTTTCCTTATATCCTCTCCACCTCCTGCAGTGGTCCTAGGCATGGGACCAACGGCCTCTACCTCAGAGCTATGGCACTAGCCCCTAGCTTCACACCAGCTTCTGCTGACAGTCTACCAATAGCTCTCTTCCAGTTTCAATGGATCCTATATCACCCTGCCCTGATCATTTACCTAATGCACGGTATGAATGAAACCTTTCACTCATCACTGCAATTTTCTTCTGAGCAACATACACAACAAAGTTTGCTTTTTCTATTCTGTCTCCCTTCCCCAGCCCCCCTCAATTTGGACATACCATAGCAGTCTAAAGAAAACACACAAAGAAATTTCTGGAAGGAGGGCAGAGGGTGACTTCAACACCACCACCACCAAGCAAATCGCTTACTCCAACTGTAAAGTCAGGTTTTAAAAGCCTTGCCGTGTGTGACCTTACAATGCCTTTGCAGATTTACTGCCTGTTACCCAGGCTGCTACTTAAGTCAACAGGCACTGGGCTGAGACTGTACACACTATGTGAGGACATAGTCACAGTCCATCCTCACATCAGCACCAGGCATCTGATGACAAAGTGCACCAAGGAGAGCCTGAAGGAAGAAAACATAACTGTCCTCACTAAGGTGCAAGTTTGAAATATCAACTGCTGAGACCACAAGACACGGAGAGGAAAGCAATACTTCTGTGTACAGGTCCCGAACCTGACAAGGCCCCAGAATGGAGGGAGGAATGTACTGCAGAACTGTGGGCTTCCTTCTGGACTCCAGCCCCGAGATTTATAATTCGGAAAGGCCAGCCTTGGAAATCTGCACTGGGAATGTGATGCTGATGTAGCTGGTCTGAGGACCACACACTTTGAAAACCATTACTCGCTGGCAAAGGAACAGACCCCAGGGATGCTACAAAGCAGGGCAAATGTGAAAACAGTCTTTATGTTCTGGTTTCGTTTCTGTTGTGGTGATAAAACACCTGGAGCAAAAGCAACAGGAGTGAAGAAAGGGTTTATTCATCTTGTAATTCCAGTCCAACACTGAGGGGAAGTCAAGGCAGGAACCCAAGCAGCGAGTCACATCATATCCAGTCCAGAGCAGAGGGATATGAATGTACCTATGATACCTGTTTGCTCACTACTCCCTAACCCCTCTACTCTTATATAGTCCAGATCCCCAAATCATCACATGTGAGAAGATTCACAGGCATACTCAAATTCCAACACCCAGTGGAAGACTCCTCCCTTATCACCATGCTTGTGAAAACCCAAATGAAGAGAGCCACAGATATGTCTACGTGCATGCACACATGCATACGTCATGGTTCTATGCTCCAACCCTCCAGTGCCGTCCCCATCTCCCTCCCCTCCCATTCCTATACTTAGTATGATATCATTAGAAAAAGAAAAAGGAATTTAAAGAGCTCTGAAAAATGCCAACAACCCCCAAAGAGAACAGTGAGCCACTGCAGTAGAGCCTGGGGAGTGCTGAGTCTAATTAGTTTATAGCTGGAACTATGCATGAGAAGACATGGATTTATTACTTAACTTCAAGTCTTTGGTTTCTATTTCTGTAATTATCATATCTACAGAGATTTTTTTTTTAATTTGGAGGACAGGATAGAAATGAAGATGGTAAGAATGTCAAGAAAAACTAGCCAGCAACTGAAGAGATGGCTCAGTGGTTAAAACCTGTTGCTGCTCTTGTAGAAGACCCAAGCTTGGTTCCCAATAACCACATGGTGGCTCACAACCATCTGTTAACTCCAATCCTAGAGGATCAAACCCTCTCGACTTATCTCCTTGGACATCAGGCATAAATGTGGGGCACATACAGAAATAAAGGCAAAATATTCATGTGTGTATAAAATAAAATAAACAAATCTTAAAAGGTAAAGAAATACGAAAGTAATCCAAGGTTCTTCTGGGGGAGAACATCTAGTGACTGGCGGCATACTGGTAGGAACAGTATCAGACTGGGTAGACATGGTCACGTGGACAGTATCAGAATGGGCACATGTGCGGCACTGACAGTGAATTTTCAAGAACCATGTCACTCAGCTGAGACTGCAGGAGAGAAAACGCG
Organism: Onychomys torridus; assembly: GCF_903995425.1. Classification (NCBI taxonomy): domain Eukaryota; kingdom Metazoa; phylum Chordata; class Mammalia; order Rodentia; family Cricetidae; genus Onychomys; species Onychomys torridus. The sequence goes on along the minus strand of NC_050464.1, from coordinate 20,897,792 downwards.
GCACACTACACAGGCTGTTCAACTTCATGATTCCAAACAAGGCAATTACCAAAGAAGGCCACAAAATGGAGCCATTGATAATCCCACTGAGCTACCCTCTGTGGAAGGAGTTTCACACAGCTGAACTTGGGGTGTGTGTGTGTGTGTGTGTGTGTGTGTGTGTGTATGCCCGTGCCCAGAAAAAAGCATTGGATTCCCTGGTACAGGAGTTACAGGTGGTTGTGAGACGTCTGATGTAGGAGCAATGAAAGGAACTTGGAACCTCTGGAAGAGCAGTGCACACTCTTACCCTCTGAGCCACCTCTCCAGCCCCTTTTGTTGTCCACTTTTATCAACAAACAACAACTGTCTTCAAGTGGGCAGCTGGATTTCTGAGGACATGACAACCAAGTGAGAAAATGCACAAAGCAGCAGATGTTAGAGTACTTGCCTAGTGAGCACCAAGTGCCAGCTACCATCCACAGGACCATATAAATTAGTTATGGTGCAACAATGTACCTGTTAATATCAAGCCTTGGGAGGTAGAAGCAGGATGATCAGAAATTTGAGGCCATTCTTGGTCATATATATATTGTTCTTGGATACATAACAACTTGTCTGAAGAAAATAAAATCAGAAGGTCCTACTTGGTTGGTTGGTGTTTTTTCTTATCTCTTAACTTGACACAAGCTAAAGTTATCTGAGAAGACAGAACTACAATTGGAAAAAATGCCTCCGAAAGACTGGCATGTAGGCAAGACTATGAGACATTTTCTAAATTAGCGACTCAGGTGTGAGAGCCCAGCTTGAGTGGTGACACCCAAGGGCAGGTGGTTCTGAGGTATATACGAAATAGGCTATGGAAGCCATGGGGAGCAAGCCAGGAAATAGTATTCCTCCATGGCCTCAATATTATCTCATACTCTGGGTTACTGCTTTGACTTTCCTAGATGTTGGTTACAAACTGTATGATGAAGTACAATTTTTCTTCCCCAAGTTGATTCTGGTCATGGTGTTTGTAATCACAGCTACCTAAGACAGAAAGTCGAGCTGAGTCTGTCTAGTGGCACATGCCTATAATATCAGCACTTGGAAGGTGAAGACAGGAGGATCAGGAGTTGTTTCAAGGCCTACCCAGGACACATGAAACTCTCTAACACACACATTCATTCTCTCTCTCATTCCCATATTCTATCTCTGTCTCCCTCCCTCCCTCCCTCTCTCTCAGAAGGCTTTTGAAACTAGAGCAGCCAACACAGGATTCTCAGATGAATGTCCATACGATTGAGAAAGTCAGCATTCTATACAAAGATCTCTGCAACGGAAAGTTAAAGAATTCCCAAAGGATTGTTCCCTTAGGCTGCATCTCCAGCAGCATAATCTAGCCAAGTCCTAAAAAGAAAAACACAATACTGGAAAGTAAGATGCTGGCTCACGCCCGCTAACAGACAAGGCTTCGGACCACTGTAGCACACCCTACGCCATGAGCCAAGAGTCTGGGTTCACAGGGAACCTCCAGTTCTGCTCTAGTGAAAGAGATGAGTGTGTTATACAAAATAAGCAATGATGAAAGATAAAATTTCACTAAGTAATAAGGTAAGTTCAGACAATGCCGGGAGAGAACAGATAATAAAGCCCTCAAGGGGAACAGATGGAGATGCCAATCGAGAAAATAAATAAATAAAAGAAGAGAAAGAAAAAAGAAAAAAAAAAAAAAAAAGCACCTTTCCATTATCAGCCAAAATAAGTCACTGAGTCTCTGGGTAGAAGACAGCATGATAAGACCTGTATAAACTACTTAAGAAGAAATATGCCATGCCCTGCAGGAATACAAGATCTGAGAGAGGTGGTTCCACTTAGACAGAGCTTATAAAGTAAACACAGATAACAAGGTACAATTTATTCATGGAAAGGAAAAAAAAAGGCTTTTGGAAGAACTTTCTGGTTAAAAAAAAAAAAATAGTAGTAACGACAAGCAAGAGCTTTGTAAAAAACATAAATGTACTTCCCTCGGTGGTCACTATTTTAAGACTAGGGACAATGGTCCAAAGACAGGAAACACTTAGAGATTCAGATAAAACAGTCCACTTGGAGCAGAACCTGATGGTGGACTCAATGGAGCAAACATGAAGAATTAGAGACACATTCCATAGGGGGAGGCATGCCCACGTCACTCCACCCAGACATCTGCCTGGCTTAGCTACAGCGAGCCCCTGCCAGTCACTTAGCGGTGAACTTCCTTCTCAACCACTGTTTTCTCGGCCAGTCATCTACCAAGGGCACCCAGCACCACCAACAGCAGCAGTTCCAGTTGCCCTCCACTGTTCTTCACTGCTCTTTCCAACTTCAGGGCAGTCTCCAGAATGAGGCCTGCATCCCTGGGGGGCAAACAGCATTATCTGTGTTTATACTCTATTGCTGTCACTTAGGACACTGCCTAGTACATGCCACACGAGTGACAAATTAAAATACAGACAGATAAGTAAAATAACTAGTTCATAAAAGAAGAAATGCCTAGATGCAATGCCACCAGTGAAGTATTTAGTTTATTGGATAGCACTATAATGTATGTATTATGGCTCACACAAAGAAACACACGTAGAAATTTAGAGAAAGGTCTGCCTAGTATTATGTCATCAATAGGCACATAAAAGTTTTTGATTTTTACTGAATTCTAGCTCCTTTTTAATCACCATTTTTCCTTGGAATCTTGCACTTAAATCTAGCTCTGTTAATTACTATCACTGAAATTAGCACGTGTCCCTCTTGAACATCCCATTACCTAGTACATTGTTTTATTCGCTCAAGAATGTTTCCAGAGGACAGGGAGATGCTCAGTAGATAAGCTTGGAGGCCTAAGTTCAATTCCCAAGACTTCCATATGAGAAGGATTGAAACTGACCGCCACAGTTATACTCTGACTTCTAGTCAAGCGCCTCGGCACGTGCATGCCCTTCTCAAAATAAACAAATACTAAGGTAAGAATGTCTTTGTGAGCTCCATTCAGTTTTTTGTTTGCTTGTTTCTGTTTGGGGACCAAGTCTCATGTACCACAGACCGATCTAAATTCACTACAGAGCTGAAGATCACGGAACTCCTGGTCTTCCTGCCTCTACCTCCTAAGCGCAGGGATTACCAGCAGGCACAACCACAGACTGTTTATGCAGTACTGGAGACTACAGTACTTCTCTCAGTTATGCTAGGCAAGCAATCTTCTAACTTCCTAAGTCTCCATAGTTTTGGCCTAGCAATGAGAATGCAACATGACAGGGGCATCAACCTGGGCGGAAGCCCATCAGTCCACAGAAAATAATGTAAGGACAGACCAAGAACTACTATGAGTTTTGTGAGCAAAGAGGGAGACCAGGGTGGCATGGAGTTGTTTAGCAAGAGCCAAAGAACGTGGATCATTTCAACAGATTTATCAAAAAGATACACAGAAATTATCCAGGGAACGGCTACACTGACCTATGGAAGAAAGAAAAAACTAGGAAAACACACACACACACACACACACACACACACACACACACACACACACACACACACAGAAACGTCAGAAACAAAATCACGGACCCTCAGGCACAAAGGGGTAGGGGAGGAACGACAGTATCTATCAGTACATACATAATATTTTTAAAATTTGGTATTTTTTTTAAATGAGCTGGAGAGATGAGATGGCTCGCTCCCATCTAAATCTCCAGTCCCAGGACATAGGACACCCTCTTCAGCTACTGTGGTATCCAGGAACACAAGTGATGTGCACAGGGGGACCAGGCATACACATGGGCTAACACCAATACCCCTAATTTTGTTATCAGTATTAAGCTACATCAGTGGCTGAAGAAGTGGGCAGGGCCGGGGCGGGGGGAGCGGGGGGGAGGTCCTGTGAGCCCTCTGAGTCATCTCTCCTGAATCATTTTCTCTGGAGAGCGTCTATGCCCCTCAGGCCTGCACTCATGGCTGCCAAGAGAGCAGAGATTAATCAGGCCCTGCCAGAATGCCTGACCTCTGGCATACTCACTGCCAGAGGAGCTGAAAGATAATAAACTAAGGCTGACAGGAAGTAAGTGTTCTTAAAAATTCCAGATCAGAGTAAGTATGTGGGACGAGACATCTGCACAATGTCACCCCTGCAAGGTGCAGGCTATCAGGGAGACCTATCTATGTGTAAGAGCAGACGACACCAAGAAGAAGGATCACCTGCTTTGGACATCCACTCTAGGGATGTATCTGGAGAGCCTAGAGATACTGGTAATTGTACAACTCGCTCTGGCTTTCTCTGAAGTCTGACTTCCATGCCCTCAGCCTGGTCTGCTCATTGAATGTGAATTATTACATTTCACAAATGGTCTCAATGCCTGATACAAGGAGATTTGAGTACGGGCATTCCTCAAGCTGATACAAGAAAAGATAACCCTGGTACCCACAAAAGGGACAAAATGACCTGGAATGAATAGTTACAAAACAAATTTCCTGTTACATGTTATCTGGCCGACATTGATTTTATTTCAATGTTTGGGGGAGTGCAAGGAAAACATCCAGGATCTTGATAAATCACTGAATACATAAGGTTACTGGTATATAGTCAGTAAATCAATAGCCTTTAAATCCATTTTGAGAAATGCTGTCAAGGAAGTTTTGATTATCCCCAGATTTTATGAAAAGAAGAAACTACCATCCACGTGGATTTAACTGTTAAGCTGGAGGTTGGACAGATAGCTCAGTTGGCAAAGTGCCTTTCTTCTAAGCATAGAAACCCAAATTCTATAACCATAACCCAGGTATAAAAGGTAGAAATGATACTATGTGCCTGCAATCCTAGTGCTGGGTAGCAGAAACAGGAGCAGAATGGCCAGTAACCAAGGCTATTTGGTAACCTCCTAGCCAGTGAGAAACCATGTCTCATAAATCAAGTAGGAACCTAAGGAATGACACCTTAGGTTGATTGATTAGAAAGTGTAACAGCAAATACTTGGAGGTATGAATAAAAAACCGAAGGAGTTTGAAATATCCCAGTTTAAAGTCTCATATCTATAACTCAAATGTTAATTGCTCCTCTGATTTTTCCAAGTGCTAAACAGACCATTGTTCATTAATTATAAACCGTAGGACAAGCTCTGTAATTTCAGTGTGAGTCTCATGCTCTTCTTTAAAGACTGGCTATGCCTGAGGTACCTGCCATAGTGTTTGCAATTTGCAGGTACCCACCTTCCACCAGAAGATATTATCACTCAGTAGGTCTGGGTTGAAGTTCTAGAAACAGTTTTGTTTCCATCTCCAACTCTTCCTTCCGACCTCTGAGTGTATGTGTGTGTGTGTGTGTGTGTGTGTGTGTGTGTGTGTGTGTGTATTTGTGTGTGTGTGTGTGTGTGTGTGTGTGTGTGTGTGTGTGTGAAGAAGTCAACTTTGTCATTCCTTAGATATCATACACCATGTTGTTTTAGACAAGGTTTCCCTGGGCTGACGCTCTTTGATTATGCTAGGCTAGCAAGCCAATGATCCCCAGGGACTTCCAATGTGCCACTCTTCAGCCCTAGAATTACAAAGCAAACGCCATCCCACTAGATTATTTTCATGTGGGTCCTGGAGGTCAAACTCAGGTCTTCATGCCTGCCTGGCAAGCACTTTACTCATTGAACCATGTCCCAAACCTGAAAAGAAGCACTTTGAAGGAATGCCAGCCATATTAGACACCAAAACTACCTAACGAACGCTAACCCACCATGGTGAGATCACTGGTCCTCAACCAAGTTCACAGGTGGTTCACTGTGACCCAAAAAGGAAAAAAAAGACCGTCCATTTACAGTTCCAACTCATCTTTCTGTAATTTCTTTTTTCCTCTAGCATCATGGAGGTATAATGAACAAAATTATGTATTTGAGGTTATGAAACAGCTCTGTAGTAGAGTGTGTGGCTTAGTATGTGTTAAGTCTTAGGTTGGGTTCTCAGTACCAAAAATAGATAAATAAAAAGAAAAGGGAGCATGGTTAAGGTACAGAAACCGATGGTTTTATATATCCAAACACAGGTTTAGCATCCTACTGCAAAATCCAACAACTGAAATGTGATTTTTTTTTCATTCCCAATATGACATCACACATAGAAAGGCTCACATTAAAAGAAATTTGAAACACAAATTAAAATATTATATGAGACTGCCTTCAAGTTGATGCATTGGAGGTGCACAGGAGAAAAGTGTGCAATAATTCCAAAGTCCAAAAAAAAAAAAGTCAAGAAGAGATGCTTCTGGACTTAACAGTTTCTGATTATTCTCTCTGATATAGATATCTTTTTCTCTCTCCTATCATAGGGTAATTAACATCTATTACTTCATACACTTGATATGTATACATGTCTATGATGAGAACACTAAAGAGCTATCCCATACCAAGTTCAAACATAATACAGTATGGACAACCATCACTACTCTTTTATTTATTTCCCCTACTCCCCAACAACTGCATCTTATTCTTCTCCGAGGACTTTTATTTTTAAAATAAATGAAGTCACAGGGCATCTTTGGGGTAGTGTCTCATTCCACTTAGTGCCCTAGGGGTTCATCTATGTCATTCCGAGTTGCAGCGTTTTCTTCCTCTTGAAGAGAAAATTATGAGTGACATTCTGCTCCGTGTGTTTATAAATGTGTGTGGGTGCTTGTATACACGTTATATTGCCTTTATCCATCCATCAGCCAACAGATGTTTGTGTCTCTACTATTATAAATAACTCCTAAACCAGCATAGTGGTGTAAAGATCTGTCAGACGATGAAACGGCTTTCTTCACAGAGGTATGTTGCTGGACCATATGTTAATTCTACTTTTAACTATAGGGATAAATTCCATATTATTTTTCTTAAAGGCTAAACCAATGTACATTCCCACCTACAATACCTAAGTTTTCTTTTTTTCCTCTACATCACTAATAAGCACATTGGTGATACATGAGTATACTATATGAGCATATTGGCAATGCAAGATTAATTCAGTAACTAGATGTTTTGTTTGTTTCCTGGAAAAGATTTTGTGAAGCCCAGCCTGGCCTCTGACTCACTGAGCAGCAACAAATGCCCTTGAGCATTTTACCATGTTGTCTGTGCCTCCCACGTGGTGGCATCACAGAACAGTATTATCACACAATTTTATGCAGTGCTAGCAACTGAACCCAGGGCCTCATGCATATCATTAAAAAAAAAAATGTAAGACTGCAATATGAAGCACTTTTACCTAGAAATGCACCCAAATACTCCATGAATACGAAACACTGAAAACTCAGTATCATGCTTCAAATTAAATGATGGAAAAGCAAATCCGAAGGAGAAGGCAGTCCAAAGGATGCCCACCTTCAGGGGAAGTTACCTAGGTATCATCGGGCTATCTGTAGTCCAGAAGAAGGAATGAACCGCCTGCTCTCCTCAGCTCCTCCCACACAAACATGGAAGCTGGAACGGAGGCACGGAATGAAGCAGGAAGGGTTAACAGATGCTGTACTGACACAGACTGGCTCACTCGGGGGAAGACCAAGGGTGCAGACACAGAGACTGCTCTAGATGTGGAGACCCTAAGAGCATCGACAGCTTCAGGGCTCCACATCTTCTAGACTGAGAGAAGAGCTCTGACCAGAACCTTGAGCACTTTTCTGATCCCCAGAGCACGGCCCTTCTTCTATACATTCATCTTCTTTTCTGTATAGACTTTCTAAGATACTGTAGCTTTAGGGCGAGGGGCGGGGGGAGGGCGGACACAAACGACCAAGGTCCTTTCACTGTTCTTTAATATGATTTATGTTTGCAACCTTTAGAAAAAGAAGAAAAGGATGTTCACGGTTTTTGTTTTGGTTTTGATTTTTTGCTTCCTCATTTCTTTTTTCTTTTTAATTGGAGGAATTGATAAAGAAACCTTACAGTGATAGAAAAAGAAATTGAGAAGCACTTTAAATAAGGAAGGCCAGTGATGGATCACAGTATACCTACCAGGGAGACTGCCAAGAACCCATTTGCCAGCACATCTCCTGGAACATCACAAATCTCCAGTGGCCACAAAGAACAAGCAAGTCCTTTGTCTCTGTGACATCCACTTTACTCCATCTAAAAGTCCCAGTCAGTCTCAGTCTCAGTCAGTCTGTCTGTCTGTCTGTCTCTCTCTCTCTCTCTCTCTCTCCTCTCTCTCTCTCTCTCTCTCTCTATACTAGGGAACCCCTGGCTTCCTACCAGCCCCAGGAGTACACTTAGTGAGCACAACAGTTCAGAGACCATCAACATTAGTCCCTCTTCCCAATCAGAGACCTGTTCCTCAAAATCTAGACTCTGGTCTACCCTTTCGGGACCTGACAATGTGACAACTCCCCAGGTAATATTGTCACTGGGCACTGTGAGAACCACCACTGACTTCCTGACAAGTAGGTAGGCGGTCACCTGGACCCTCGGTCATAATGCCCACCTGCCATGTCATAGGGTTCCAGAACATCCTAAGAGACTGCATTTTGGAATGGGAGATTAGGGTCCCAAAAGATGAATACCAGGCACTTACTAATCCAGTGTGGGGACAGTAAATAGAACAACTGGTGTCCATAGCACTCTTCACATGTAATTTCACGGCATTTGAGAACATCAGTGAACTCAAAACTCAGGACAAACTGGACCCAAACTAGGCTGAAACAAGTTTTGTCTCAAATACAAAGGTTTTGATATCAAGACTAATTGAGAACATAAATGGTTAGGAAATGATCACACCAACAGATTATTTTTTAATCCTATACATTTAAAATGATTTTAAGTTTTTAAATAATATAATGATTACTACTTAACATAATGAGTTACTCCCAATGGTGGATGAAGGTCAATCCTCTCTCATGGTCATGGCTCAGGTTACTACTCTGTGACTTGACAATAACAAAACTACCCAAGTCTTCTCATCTAGCCTGAAAATCTGTCTGCACCATCCCCACAATTCTTCAATTTAGTGAGGTTTAGCCACACACGTTTGTTCTTCCAGACCACACCACAAGAAAAGAAAAGGGAGGGGAAAAAAACCCAACCAATTCTGGAAAGGACCGCAGAATTGTGCAGTCTCTTCTGTATTTTCAACTTGCACTCCAGTCTGTCCATTTCAATAAGGCTTTTCACCACCCAACTGACTGGCTGGTGAAGATGGTCAGATATGAACAGGAAGTAAACACTAAAGGCGCTCTCCGGAATCTGGAAAAACATCCAAGCAAGACAGCCCTCAACCCACACAGAAGCCTTGAAAGTCAATGCTTGACCATAGCTTCTGGAAGTTGAATCCTGACACTGACAGCTCTGTAACTTTTGTATAATTAAGGCAACTCTGTACCTGAGTCCCAGCTGCAAAGTAGTTGTGGAGACAGAGAAGAGGTAGGCATTCGTTAAGAGCAAACTGGGTCCTGTTTTTTCATGAGCCATGTAAAGCACAGAAGAAAACGGGCCCCAGGCTCCTTGTTCTGCTACAGTTCCTGTGTCTCCCATAACCATCACTGATGATGGAAAGAGCAAGCTGTCTCATCAAAGTGGGGGGAGAAGACCACATCCCAACATATAAAACTGGCCTTTAACTAACTGCTCTAATTCTGTTCACCATCGATCTATTGTGCCCAAGGTTGCAAAAGTAACTTTCTGTTCCATACCTCTCCATTGACCAAAGCCTGAAAGACTGACTTCTCACTCTCTTTATAATCCCAAAACCTGGGCTCCAGGCCCTCTATCACCCAGCCTACAATCCCCTTTCGAATCCTTTTCTCCCCCTATAAACCGTAAGGTCAGGAACTAGAAACTAATGGACGAGATTCACTATCAAAGCATCTTCCCTGTAATAACTAATATCCGCAGCTCTAACAAAGCCGTGACCAGCTGAAGCTTCCCTTATGCAAGCACTTTCTCAGCATTTTACACATACTAACGCTTTTATCAACATAAAAATTTAAGACTGCAGTTAACACTGTCTTAAGGTTGAAATAAGGGGCAGGAAAGATGTCTCAACAATTAAGAACACTAGCTGAATATCCAAGCACCCCAGGTTCAGCTCCCAGCACCCCCATGACCACTAACAACCAACTGTAATTCTGATGCCAGAGGACCTGACACCCTCTGTGGCTTCCTCTAGCACTGCCTTCGTTTGGCACACAGACAAACATGCAAGCAAAATACATTAAATAAAATCTCAAAAAAAATTTTTTTGAAGTTGAAATAAGCTAGATTCATTCAGGCATGTTGATGCTGAGCCTATATTCATTCATACACTCTCATTCCCTCTCCTCTGTGCACTGTGTGAGTGAGCGTGGAAACCTGACTCAAGTACTTTGGTTCTGGAGTCTTTCTTAAACCTGTGCATTAATGATATGTGTGTGTACACAGCACGCAATCGAGTGTGGATTCCTGGGGTCCACGTCAGATGTCTTCGGGAGCTATATTCCTTGTTTTTGAAGACAGGATCTCTCCCTGAACTTGGAGCTTGTTGCTTTGGACAGTTTGGCTGCCCTGCAAGAGATCTTACTTGTCCCCATCTCCCCAGCACTGGGATCACAAGACTGCATTATCATACCCAGCTTTTGTTCATGTAAATGGTGAGCATCAAAGTCAATCCGCAGACGTCACAAGAAGCAATATAACAACTGAAGCATTCACGAGCATGAACCTATATTCTTACCTCTTAACTACTGTCCACTACTACTTTCTCAGAAGTAAGGGGATGGGTAGGTGAATGAACAGATGGGTAGCTAGATTAACACATTTCATGCAGTATATGTGTACTGTCGTCATATTAGTAATGGAGGGAAATGATCCATATCTCTCTCCGTCCGTCTGCCCCCTCCCCCACTGTGTTGGTTCTGTGACATCTGGAAATGTAGAGACAAAACCTTGATATGTTGGCCTGCCCCTGGTCTGCACACTTGGCATCTGCCCAAAGCAGAAAGAGGCTTGCATAATTGAGTGGCTTTACCTTTACAGCCACCATTGTCAAAATGCAACATAAAAAGATACAAGCAGCAAACAGACAAATGAAAAGTATCTAATAAAGAGGAGAGGCTTCAAGGGAGATAAAATAAATGAAGTATATGAACCATGCATATTTATAGCACCTGCAAATTAACTTCCTGGAAATAGCAATAAGCAGATAAAGAAGCAGTCCTTAGTAGAATCTGGCACAAAATGGATGCAGATGGAAGAAAACAGACATACCCCCATTAGCTTGCAAATATCTGCCCCCAGTATACCCAGCAGTTCTCCCATACCACACTTAAACGGAGAAATCCTTCCATATTCCTGTCTAGCATCATTATCTTCTGCTACCCCATTCCTAAATCATACATACTTTGCTTAGGCAAAAGGGACATGTCTAAGAACCAATGCCAAGACAAAGTAGTCGGCACAGTGCAATTTGAGGTGGCAGATTTAAGGCAGAGAAACTTGCAGAGGGAACTGGGCACCCCTCCCCTTACCTGACTAGCATACACTGAGCATGGACAAGCGAGAGGTTATGAAGGATTTCATTACCCAAAGGCTGTTTAAGATGGTGTAAAGACATCAACGTGTCTCAGTTCTTTGGTGTAACATTCTATCTAGTCCACTCAATCAGGACAATTTCCCTTCCAACACTCACTTCTGGTGCCACTCAACGTCCTTAGAGTGGCACTCTTCAATAACGGCTTTCCTTGGGGCGCCTCTGGTTGGTCCTCCACTCTTCCTGCTATCCGTATCATGAAATGCCTTGTCTTCTGTCTGTCTCTCATCTCTATGACAGCCTGCTGGTCCTTCTGTATCACAGGACCGCAGCAATTTGGGCTGCAGACCTTCGAGAACTACCGATGCCAGCCCAGAGAGACAGCTGAGCAGTTAAAAGTATCCATTCCTCTTCCAGAGAACACAAGTTTGGGTCCCAGCACCCGTATCAGGTGGCTTACAAACCACCTGTCACTCCAGGAAATCTGACCTAGTGATTTTAGGTGACTCTACAGTATACCCACATTTGAGTGCCACTGAATTCAACTCAATCTGAAGCCACCTCCCCTAAGAGGCCTTTACTTGATCTGAATTATCTATGCCTACCCTAACATTCCTAAGGTACCTTGCTTGGATGTCATAGTTTGAGAGATGCCATGTGATGGCACGTGGCCGCTGCCTTCTGTGTCTCATGTTAACACAGTCTCTCAGAGGAAGGTAGGAAACTCTGCTTTAACTCATCTGGGCTGATTACTTTGACATATCAATCCTTTGGCCTCAGCCACCACTCAATAAATGTTTGATGAATTTAATTAAATGACTGTTTTTATACACTTTGCTCTAAGAGGCCAAAAACAGGAATCGCGGTGGAATTTTCAATGACGTTTTGAGTAGGAAATTAAGTACCATAGGTCCTTGACAGATGAAAACTTATAGTTAGAAAAAAAGCTACCTCTACCCAAGCAAGCATAAGTGAAACAGTGGGCTTAGAAATCTGTCTGCCCACTATACTGTGTATGGCTGAAGGCCAGCTTCCTTTATAACTGAAGAAAGTGGAACAGAAGTAGGCACTGTCATATAATAAACCTGTATCAAGAGGCTTGGACAGGAGACGGGGGGGGGGATCACATTTCCACGGAGAGAATTTCAAGATAATAAACCCTGGCATACTCCTATTTCTAGAGAAAACACTGAGGCTTTTAAGACTCCTTAGACGCTTACCAAAAAGATGCAGATGTGGGGTGCTGGAAATGGCTCTGTAGGTAAGAGTCCTTGCTGTATAAGCACGAGGACCTGAGTTTAAATCCCTGGTACTCACATGAAAGCCAGACATGACTATGTGCGCCTGTAACCCATGTTGTGGCAAGGGCACGGGGAGCAGAGACAGGTAGATCCTGAGAGCTCACTGGCTTCAATGAAAGAATGAGCTCCAGGATCAGGGAGAAACTGTCTCAAGGAAATAAGGTGAAGAACAACACAAGAAGACACCCCATGTCATCCCCTGCCTTCTATGTTCATGCATACACATACACACATACAATACACATACAAAATGAACTAAAACTTTTTAAATGCAGGTTTCTCTTAGAACGCATCTCTCCGCAGAAGCATGTATGTCTGGGCAGGGCCTGGTGACGGAGTCTGAAGCTACAGTAAACTTCCTGAGTGATTACCAAAGTGATGACGGCTGGACCTCCATGGCACCAAGCAATGCAGACCGTCAAGTTTGCAAATTCAGAGAATCTGAGAAGACGGCTTTGGGAAAACAGGTACCTCTCTATGTTGGTCCTGTATCTAGAGAAACGGTTCCTTAGATACAAGTGCGTAGAAGCACTAACCCTCTCTTAGCCAGTGCTCACTGTGAAGTATAAAGATAAGAACCAAAACTGAAGGCTCATGCCTGAAGTGGAAAGTAATTTGACAATGGCTGGGAATTACCTCACAATTCCCTACTATGACTGCTTTCTACCTACCTGGTGGGTCCTAGAAATGAAAGGAGAAGGAAAGAGTAGCCTCTGCTGGCTAGTTTTGAAGCTGTCAACCTGGCACAACCTAGAACCACTTGGGAAGACAGCCTTGATGAGGAATTAGCAGATCGTGTTGACCTGTGGTCATGTCTGTCTAAAATTTGTCTTGATTATACACTAATGTGCAAAGACACAGTTCAGTGTGGGCAGCAGCACTTCCTAGGCAGGAAGGCCCTGAACAGTGTAAGAGAGGAGAAAGCTAAGAACAAGCAAGAGAAGATCCACTGTTCATTCTCTCTGCTCTTGACTATGAAGGATGTGATGCTTCAAGTCCTGTCTTCACTGCTACCGATAATGGACTGTAACGTGGCCCTGTAAACCAAACATACCCTTTCCTCCCTCTGTGCATTTTTTTTCCTTTAAATCATGGCAACAGAAATGAATGAAAAACAGACATACATAAAACCCAATTTCCACTCTAGCTTCCTAAAGCTCCACTCACCACTTCAATGGAATGCCTGCCAGGCACTGACGCCTTCCCCACCTCCCAGGCCACTAGTACCCAGACCTGCTAAAGAACAAGTATATTCCCAAGCAAAAAAAGGGAAATGGGCCAGTCCAAGAAGTACTGATCTGCAGGAAACAGGCCCCAGTAAGTCATTCACCTATACCAGAAGTCCTGCAGTACTGGGTAAAGATTCACATGGCTATTCATTACAGGCCTGGAGAGTGTCCCAGACTAGGCTGAGTCAGTTTAACTTCTAAGTGAGCAAGTGCAATGTGGTCTAAGGAACTGGGAATTAAACCATGAAAAGATCTGAGCATTTCTTTATCTTGGCAGCTGTTCTACAAACACTTTCCTTGAGTCTAGTCAATGCAGCAAACCGGCTCCTTCAATATTTCAATACCGTTCTCGTCACCTTCCCATTAAGAGAAAGCAATTCTCACATTTTAGCCATCAATTAGAAGCCTTCCATTTTGCAAAACTACGAAATGATATAATCGCACTCCACAAAGAAGAGGCCAAATCTCAAATACCCGACTAAATACAGGGAGATGATTTGTGATACTTAAATATAATTACTGTGCTACAGCCAGGTTTTTAATCTCATGTTTTTCAATTTCATTATGAAATGACAGCTTCAGGCCTCTGAACACAATAGCAGCATTGTTGCAGTAATCATTACCCATGCTGTTAGAGGGAACAGAGCTCTCCTGGAGGTCACTTGCCACACCTTCTAAATGCACTCTATAAAAAGGGATCATCCCTGCTCCTGGAGACCTGATCCCTTGAGCGTGCACATGAAGATGTAAGCCTCTGCAAAGACGATGAGAAGTCATCAATTCACTATCGTCGTTTACAAAGCACACACAGGGCCAAGGTACAGAGACTTGAAGATGGCACCAGACACTCTGAGGTCACCCTCCCATTCTCCTCAGCCCCAAGCTACCTCTGTTTAGCAGCATGGGAAAGCACAGGAGATTCAGATGAGTGTTAACAGTGCTGTCAGGGGAGAATTAAAAGGTGCTAATTCAGTTCCCATCAGGTGAAGAGGGAACCTAAAAGGATCTCTAGAAACAACCTGGCCCATTTCCGTGACAGCACCAAGAACTTATAGATAATCAAACAAGACTTTCCTGAGCAAGTGACAGACAGGCATTTTCATGAGGTCTGAGTATCTCTAATAAACACTTCTGTGTACCTGAGGAACAAAACCTTAGGTAATTATCAAAACAGTCTCTGTCCTAGTCAGGGTTTCTATTGCTGTGAAGAGACACCATGACCACGGCAATTCTTACAAGGAAAACGCTGAATTGGGGCTGGCTTACAGTTTCAGAGGTTCTGTCCATTATCATCATGGCAGGGAGCATGGTGGCAGGCAGGCAGACATAGTGGAGAAAGAGTAGAAAGTCCCACATTTGCAAGCAACAGAAAGACAACTGAGTGTCACACTGAGCTAAGCTTAAACCACAGTGACACACTTCCTCCAACAAAGCCACACCTCCTGACAGTGCCATTGCTTTGGGGGCCATCTTCCTTAAAACCACCACAGTCCCTAAGAGGCAGATATTAGTGTAACACTTCAGTACGTAAAATCTGAAGATCACGGGTTGTATCTGGGCTGAGGACATGAAGCCAGAAAATGGCTCCTCATGAGAACTCCACTGCCATGTTTCCAAATCGTGTGATTTCACAATGACTTGGATAATCTCCATTCATATTCTTTCTCTACCATTTCATCCCCTCCCTCCTTTTCTCCTCTCCCCCCCCCTTCTCTCTCCCCTCTCAGTGTCCTACATAATGTGTTGTTCTAGTTCGCTTCTAGACTGCTATGATAAACATTATGACCAGAAGCAACTTTGAAAGGAAAGGCTTTATTACAGCTTAGAGACTCTGGAAAACAAAGCAGAAACTCAAAGCTGGATGGAACATGAGTCAGAAAACAAGGAGGTACACTGCTTACTAGCTTGCTCCCCCCGGCTTGCTCAGCTCCATTTCTCATGCAGCCCAGGCACACTTGCCCAGGGATGGCACTGCCCACATTGGGTTGAACCATCCCACACCGATCAGAAATTAAGACAATGCCCCATGATGTGCCCATAGGCCAAACTGATAGAGGCAATTCCTCAAATGAGATCCCAGATATGTCTAGGTTTGTGTTGAGCTGGCAAATTCTAACAGTGTTGGTTTAAGTAAGACTAGGCCACACAGGCTTATACATCTGAAAACTTGGTCTCCAGTTGGCACTGTTTGCAAGGTCTGGGAGGTGCAACCTGCCTGAAGGATCAATGTTACTATGGGGTAAGCTTTGAGTGTAAAAGAATATCAAGGCCTCTGGTTGATTTTCTCTTGCTTTGTGCTTCTGCTTCAAGATGTGAGCTCTAAGCATCTTGCTTCAGCATCCAGGCCTGTCTACTGCCTCCATCATGACATTACGGATTCTAACCCTCTGGAACTGTTAACCAAAACGAATTTTCCACTGTAAGTTGCCATCACGGTGTTCTTTCAGAGCAGCAGAAAAGTTACTCAAACACTAACTGTGACATGCATATTTACAGAAGCGTCATTTGGACCCTGATGGAATAAAGACTACATAAAAGTAATAATGCTCTAGTGTTTCCACACCTTGTGATGTAGTTCACTTTTCCCAAGTGGAAAACTAAAACCATTAATTCATTTTAACAGTCACTGCTTATCAAATCCACTCGAAGAATCAGAGGGTTCACAGTTTAAGATTTAACAATAGCAGAGCCTTTAACTTCTAAGAACTAGTAAACAAATATACTGAAAATAGAGCTGACCTTCTCCCAACAACAGCCTTTCCAGGACCAGAAAAAATTCCTAGAGTACTGTTAAAACCCTTAAAACACGTGATCTAGAACTTCAAATACAAAGTCCATCTCCTATGAGGTCTGCTATGGCCAATCCTAAGTCACTTGCCAATGACTAATTTAGGTCTTACAGACAAGAAAGATACAGTGGCCCTGGGCCCCAGAAGAAACTCAAGTCCCAATGTTCCTAGGGAAATGTTAATAGAAACTTCAGGGACTTCCTTAAATCAAGGACATGGAATACTTCAGCACTCTAGGATTTAAATAGCCCTTGGGGAAGTCCAATTGACTATTAACATTCATTTGACACAAGCCTGTAATCCTGACACTTGAAAGATGGAGGCAAGAGAATCAGGAACTCAAAGCCAACTACAGCTACACAGAGAGTTCAAGGTCAGGCTGGAACAGATTAATTAGATCCTGCCTTTAAAAAAATACATAACATATATCAGCATTCATACACATACACATATATGTGTATATAAACATTGAAGATCTTTCACAAGGAAGGCGATACACAAGGGCAAGAGGATGGAGGATTTGAGTTCAAAGCCAGCCAGAGTTACATGGCTGTCTCAAAGATAAACAGATAAATAGACAGATAAAATAAATAAATAAAAGGACTATATCAAACTTAGTCAACCACCAAAGAAAGCCTCACAAAGAAAGATCTCTGGGTCCTCCTGAAAATCTGCTGGTAATATTAAAAATTAATTTGTTCAACACCCTTGCCTGAAGACTTACATAAAGTCCCTTCATAATTCATTTTTTTGGAAAGACTACATTTTTTAGAAACCTGACATTTGCTGTACGCAGAAAATAAAAGTTGGGCAACCAATCTTGTTTCCCTCATCACAGAAGTGCTCAAGCATTGGAGCTGAGTTGGGCAGCTAACCTAAATATTTGCTCCTCAGATGTATGTGATCTGTGTGGCTTATGTTAAGTCTTTTATTAATCACTCGATTCATTTTTAGGAGGCATGTTATAAATATACCTTTTCTCGAAAATTTCCTTTGAGGTCACTATGGGATTATGGATATAGGCCACATAATGAAGGGTCGACTGTTCTGGACTCTTCCCTTTCACTTCCAGGGGCTTTCCTACTCACAGACACTTCCATTCACGGATGAAGTGGTGCACAGAAACCTGGTGCCCTACAGGTTAAATCATGATCAAACAGTACCACTGAAACCTGCAGCAGGGACTTGAGGGAAACGCGATAATCGCTGCTGAAGCTGCCATCCCAGAGCTGAGCTCTCCTGCATGGAGTCTCTTTAAAATGAAGCCTGTATAAAGCTCACAGACTCCAAGTTTTCAGCTCTGACATGGTGCAGCTGCCCTGCTCCTACAGCATATATTTTTATCCCCCACCCAACCCTCCTGCTTGCCTCAGAGTGGTTTCCACCTTCTTCCTTTGCACCCTGTTCACCAAGGCTGAAATTAATGAGCCGACAAGCTGGGAGGAATGTCTCTCCACAGCTGTCTTTTCCAGCAATTATTCAGGGACAGTGAAGGAAGTCATTAACAGTCCTGGGAGTCAGCCAGAGCCAACTCTGCCACACAATGCTCTAAGATAGGGCCTCTAGCCAGAAGGTCACTATTTATTGGGGATTTAGAACGGGGAGAGGTAAAAAGTCACACAGAGAGGAAGCTAGGGAGCAGGCTTTCCCTGGGTTTTCCTGGCACCTTCAAGCAAGAACCATTTCTTCTGTGCAAAAAGCAAAAGTCTAGCTGAACAGATCAGGAATTAATTCAGGGTGATTCCAGGACAAGGGGGAAAGAATGCCAGCGAAATGCTCTTGGAAAAGTCTGTCCTTTGAGGTCAAAACAGCTGCCTGCAACAGTAGAGTCCCAGGTGAAAGTCTCAGATAGAGCTTGAAAAGGGACGCTAAGACAGACTGCTGGGGGTAATAATTTATTAGCTATTAATGCCATGGACAGACAGACACATAGACAGACAGACAGACAGACAGACAGACAACAGGGTGGCAGTGGCTCTGAAGGGAGGAAATCAGGGCCCACAAAGCACAAGTCCAAGGTTTTTCTAATACGTCTCTGAGGACATGGGGTGGATACAGGGCACAGGGCTTGCACTCACATTCCCTGGCAAGAGTCAGAAGGAGGTGAAAAGCAGAATGTGTGCACTCCTTTGATGGCAACTCAGATCTCCAGGTGAGGACTCTTGGAACCTGGAAGTCTAAGGTATGGACTCACAGACAATGTCTTGGTAGGATGAGTGCTCCTTTTTGAGAGGGGAAGAGCTGCTGCAGGAATTGTAGGTGGAGGACCAGCTGGATTCCAACAGCATATTCTTCCACCAGAAAGCTCCAGAAGCTGTTAAGACAGGTGACAAATGTACACACCACTGGAACTAAAGGAAATGATCCTGAAACCCAATCCAAATGCACATGGCCAGCAAACCCCAAACACCATACACAGGGTAGCCTAGCTTCCCTTGCCATATTCACTGTCTCCATATACCAACTCCAAGGTCAATTTTACATTTCTATTGCTGTGATTTAAAAACAAAACAAAACCATGCCAGACTACAGTCCATCACTGAAGGGAAGTCAAGGCAGGAACTTCAAATAGCTGGTCACATCACATTCAGGGGTAGAGAAAATGTATATACATGGCAACCTGTTTGCTCTCTAACCTTCTCCAACCTTACACAACTCAGGACTCCATGCTTAGTGCACAATGAAGGCTGGAACTCTCTTCCCAGATCTTTCAAGATCATCCTGAGTGCTTTAAAGAATAAATCCCAATGCTGCTTCTGGCAAGCTCACAAAACTATACTTGTTTTCTCCATTGAGAAAAAGAACATCTAGGTTCTATATACTCAGCAATAAGAGACGGGTGTCTAAACTCATCTCTCCTTTGCGTTCTTCGTAAATAGATCATGTAGACATGTTTTTGAGAAGCTCGTCCACGCTGACCCTGATAATCCGCAGGTGTGTTCCTACCTCTGGATAGAGAGCAACATTTAGGACCAAATGAATGTGGACACCAAACACCTGGAAGACCAAAGCCTTGCAAAACCACAAGAGAGCATTGTGACAAGGCAGAAAGAGAAGATTCTGACCACAAGTTCAACTTCAGGCTGGTGATATTTTCATGTGTAAAGTGATGTCAGCCATCATCTGATGTGTTTGTTCTGCAAACTTTTTAGAGCATGAAACATACTAAAAATGCTATTCTAGAACACATGTACAATACCTACAATAAAACATACATGTGACACAAAAATACACTCTGAGGAGGTGTGGGGGGAAAAAATACACTCCGAGAATACAAATTCTTTTAATACTGTTTTAAGTAAGAGACACCAAAAGTGTTATACTTTGAGTATGTGTGTATGAGTGTTTGTATTTTCCTGTGAGTGCACATGGGGGTGCAAGTGTGCACATACAAGGCCCATGTTTAGAGGACGATGTCATTCCTCAGCTGCCTCCACTTTTTGTTTAAAATGTGTCAAAATTCACTAAGTAGACAAGACTAGCTGGCCAGCACACATTCAGGGTTCTGAGGGAACATGGGCTCTGGAGATCCAAACTCAAGACCCTCACCGCCACAACGTCATCCTTCAGCAGGGGTGACATGGGTGGATCACAAGCTGAAGGCCATCTTTTACATATAAAACCAAGAAGACTTTCTGCAATCAACGTGATCAGTATGAGGAACCATGGCAAAACACCCAAGCACAATGTAGAGTCAGGATACACAAAGGCTGATGTCTTTTAATTTAATTTTTTTTAATTTATTTATTTATTTATTTATTTGTTTGTTTGTTTGTTTGTTTGTTTGTTTTTTGGAGCTGAGGATCAAACCCAGGGCCTCTAGCAAGCGCTCTACCACTGAGCTAAATCCCCAGCCCTATGTCTTTTTATATTATACTGTTGGGTTGGGGATTTAGCTCAGTGGTAGAGCACTCACCTACCAAGCACAAGGCCCTGGGTTCGATCCTCATCTCAAAA
Source organism: Onychomys torridus (assembly GCF_903995425.1). Lineage (NCBI taxonomy): Eukaryota > Metazoa > Chordata > Mammalia > Rodentia > Cricetidae > Onychomys > Onychomys torridus. The sequence goes on along the minus strand of NC_050464.1, from coordinate 20,877,080 downwards.
AAAAAAAAAAAGTCTTTATATTATACTGTCTTTTAAGGAAAGAGATGGTAGTTTTAATTCCTGTTCAGAGAGCTATAGTACACCAATCAATCCTTCCGACAGTACAAATCCACACACCAAGTTATGCAATCAAACACCCACAGCCAAGTCCATGACCATTGGCACTCCACTCTGCAGAAAAAAAAATTCTTTATAGAGTTTACTACTTTGTTTGATTCAACTTGTGAGGAGAACTTTAATTTCCAAAAATCTAACCAACTAACAAAAACTGCTGTACCTAAAGAATGTGGCTAGCTTCTAAGGTGTACAGAAAAGTTTTATACCAACTTGATAAAAGCAGCCCCTTGACAAAAGCTAAGACTGTCTTAGCACTGAACACATTGAAATCAATTACACTGATGAACTTTAAATCAGCTAAGGCTGACCAGCCAAAGACAAATAAGGGTGTGATGACATTAGATGCCCTTCAAAGACAAAAATATTTCAAGTCTCTGTGCATGCTTACATTCCAGAAACTGAAATGTTTTCAATATTAAAAAAAAAAAATTCCACCTTTTCCCCCATGGTAGTTAATTGTTTGAGGGTCATTTTTAAGGACGCCTTCCATGACCACACTGAAATTTAAGTATCTTCGCAAGTTCACACCCTTCCCTTTGCTGTTGCTTTTGCTAATGCCGTCTTATATTCACCACACCGTGATTATAAATCTTTCTTCAGCATCATACCTTATCTAGCATCAAAGAATCTTGTGTGCAAGGATTTGGAAGGAGTTTGTATATATCCTGTATCCTAGCACCTGGAAGATTAAGAACAAGAAAGATTTGTGATGCTAATTAATCAGTTAGTGAACTGAATGCAATGCTGACTTGCATGCTGCAGTTGAAACCCAGTCAGCACACCTCCTCCCTCCCTCCCCTCCCGGGCTGATGAGGAGAATCACAGAGAGGCAAGTCCCTATCCTCTAAAAACATCAGATGAACAGCTCAAACATCTACCAGGATCTGCTGCTTCCGTTCTCTGCACTTAGAAGCAACAACAACCCCGGCTCCCATTGGTTCTGTTGTGCATCTCCCAGCTGCTTGATTGCTTGGAAAGAAACAACAGATATCTGACATCAAAAAAACCCTGCTCCTTCAGAGCCTATCTGAGCTTGTTTGCTCTAATCACCCAAGTTCAGAGGTCCCTCAGGTCACCAAAGGGAAAACAGCAGCAAAGCCCAATGAAGTAAAAGGCAGGAGAGACATACACCAGAAGCCTCTAATGTGGTATCTTTCAACATAACTGTCGAGCACGACCAAAGGTAGTTTTATCTACCCCTTTTCCTTCCTTCCACAAAGACAAAGCTGTCCACCACAGTGAAAGGTAATCTCTCCTCTAGCTGTGTCCTTTGCATGGTGGGAAAACCACACCCAGACGTTAGATTGTTTTTCTCTTTTCTTTTAAATGTTCTTATTTACTATTTGAGAATTTCATGCAATATATTTTGATCATTTCCTTACTTCTTCCCCAACTCCTTCCAGACACTTCCCCACCTCCATACCCACCCAAGTTCATGCTTTTTCTTTCTCTTAAAAAACAAAATCATGGAGTGCCATGTGTGTTTGCAACTACACCTAAGTATGGGGCCTGCCCTGGAGTATGGATGTTCCCCAGTGTCACTCTGGCGGCAGCAGTAGTGGTGGTGGTGGTGGTGGTGGTGGCGGTGGTGGGCGGTGTTCACTCTCCCCAGCAGCTATCAATTACAATTAGCTTCCTGGCTAGGAGTGCCCACTTCCACCCCTCTGCTTTTTACAATTGACAGTTGGAAACTCCCTTCCAACTGAGACTTCACTCATCCATCTGACTGGGTCTCTCCAAATCTAACGTGGAGGGCCTCTCGATCTTTCCCATAGTACCTTGACCAAGCAAGGCTGGAATCAAAGATTGTTTCCAAATCTGAGTGGCTGGGATGCAGCTGTCATTTGGAAGTAGTTAATGGTTACTTGCGCTAGAAAGCATGCTCCAATATCTAGGGGTAGCTGTTAAAAGTCGAGGGAAGGGTGGACTCTCCTGTCAGGATCATAAAAGGAAACCACTGACTCCAACAGGAGACGAACATATAGATCCAGACAGAGAGTCTAAAGCAACCCATCAGCAGCTCAAGAAATCACTTGCAATGACTTGTACTACAAACTGGCTTTAAGAAACATCTCAGTCTGCACATGTATTCCCTGCTGAATGTTGTTGCCTATTCAAATGTTCAAAAACAGGCCATTCTTAAAGTCAAGATAAATTCCCAGACCTTAAACAGGCAAAGAAAGGGAAGGCGGGGGGGGGGGGGGGGGGGGGGCAGGGGAATGTTCAAAAGCAGAAAGGCAGTAAATGCTACTCTCAGGTCCAATCTCTCTGACACGCCTCAAGCTTGCTAACAGCGTTTTTATGCCATAGGCATGCCACTTTCCTCTGCCACAGTTTCATTTTACAGGTCCTTCCCTAACATCAATGGCATATCCAAAAGAAGAGAACAAGAGTGCAGAGCCTACTACCATCTCTCCTGCTTCGGAAAAGGCCCAGAGGCTGGGCGAAGAAACAATTGGTAAGCGCACAACAGACAGCATCAGCCAAGGAAACTGAATCCCAGTGGGTCATCTGCCAGCTGGGAGCCACAGCCTGACCAAAGGATGGCCAGCATCCAACTTGGCAAAACCTCTGTGGTTATGAAGACCAGAAAGAAACACCTTTGAAATTATCGGGAGCTTGCACTCCCTGCACTGACTGGTTTCTAACAGTAACCACTGTGAAATCCTTCCCCTCTCTAGAATGGAGTACAACATGGAATGAAGGAGTGCTCCGTTTGGGGCAGCAGAGCTTCAAGTTACAGCAGGTTTGGTGATTCCAAGTCAGATAAACAAAAATAGAAACGGGGTGTGTGTGTGTGTGTGTGACTTTTTCAAGGGGTCAAGAAATGACCATACACATACAAGAAAGCTTTGCAGGCCCAGGAAGCCCCATAGCCTGTGAATCATCGTGACTGAGAACAGGAGTAAGGCATGAATGTATGGTGAACACCTGTAATCCAAACTCTTGGTGTTTAAAACAGCAAGGAGCAGAGGACGCTCAGTAACAGTCAGTGTTGCACAGTTGGTCCCTGTCCCATTCTAGAAGTTACTGGAAGGCCTACAGTAGGGGAGACAATGCTGAAAACACAGCAAACCCAATCACTTAGGATCTTATTACTGAACTCAACACATTTAGGTCTTTTTATACAATTCCTGGGGACTCAACAAAGCCTTTCCAGACCAGAGAACTCCTCTTGTGTGTGCGCACGCACACATCACACCACCACACACACACACACACACACACACACACACACACACACACACAGTGCAATCAACTGTACAAACACAAGGGCACATGCCATAAACTCCTTTCCAATAGGGAACTCTCTCAAAGTGATACTTGGTCATAATATGAAGTATGATTGACTTTAATCACAGACTTCCTATGTTAATTAGCTTTTTTTATAATCAGGATGAAAATTATCCTTCAGTTCCTGAGTGCATACCAACGGGAGCCTAAGATTATCAACGAGGAATCCTCTGGGGGGGAGGGAAGTATCTAAGACTAAAAACTTTAAGGGGAGTAAGTGAGATTTGATGGCTACAATACAGATACATTTCCGGTAGCCTGAAATCAATCTTGCAGCACTGGGTAAGAAACCACATAAAATCCGTCAGTACTGAATGAGACTCAACACTCAGTACAACGAGGCCCCTCATCTTAGACCTACTAACACTGAACCTACAGAAGTCATGCCAAAGAACCAGTCTTTTAATCAGGTCCCCCAGGCTTGCTCCAATGACAGATGGGGAATTGGCAGGTACTCTGGCAGAATATTCTCATGAATGACTGAAGGCACTTGCGGCTATCCTGAGCAAACTCTAGAGCCTGGTATGCTAAACAAGTGGAAACGAAATGAGAGAAAGGCAAACACACAAAAAGTATCTTTGCAATCAGATGATAAGTAATATGAAAAAGAACCTGGTATAAAAGGGGGGAAGGGGTCAGTGAGGAGCATTTGCCTAGCACACAGGATGCCCTGGGTTCAATCAGCCCTAGCTCGCGCACTCGCTAGCGTTCTCTCCCTCTCTCTTACACACACACACACACACACACACACACACACACACACACAGAGCAATACTCTAAGAAACATGCTAGTCTGTGAAGGATAATTAGATAGTAAAACTCGAAACTTAGGAGAGCTGTACTCAGAGCCAAACCATGACTCACAGTCCCCAATGCTTGCAGATATTATCTGCAGGCACCTCCCACCCACACTCAGCAGCTAATTACTGCTTTGTGCTTCTCTTTGGCCACATCGCCTCAATAAACCCCATTTCTCTCCTAAGGTCACTATTCCTGAAATGGTTAGTAATCGATGGGCATATTAACAATAGTAAGAATTTAACACTAGTTTTAAAATTTTTAAGGGAAAAAAACCACGGCAGGGCCATTTTCCAGCCAAGTATTTCACAGCAAAATCTCGTAACCAAAGATGATTTTTACAGGCTTACACATCTGTGATTCTAGCATTTGTAAAGCTAAAGCAAAGAGAGGCAGTTAAGAGGCCAGACTGGGCTACATACAATGATCCAGTCTCCAAAATAAACAAACGAAAGTCTTATCCATCCAATACAGCAGAAATAACAGAAATCTGAAATCCAGGTTCCAGTCCCTGGCTCAGCACTAACTACCAAACTGAGCTGGTAGTTATGCGACCCTTCTAGGCCTTCCTTTCCCCACTGGTGAGATAGTGACTAGGAGAGAGATGAGGAGAAAATGACCAAACCCTTCACAAATCTGGTTCTAATTAATTTACAGCTCCACGGATGGCTCTTTAAATGATGCCTGAAGTCAGTATCTAAAACAACCTGATTAAAACCCTATCAACTCACAGTGCTTAAAGAGTGGGAGAGATCAGTGGTTGTTTCCATCTGTTTTATTGTTTGATTTCAAAAGGACTCAAGGGTGCAAGGAAGAGGGTGGAAATCATCGCACCCACTAATGGGTCTCATTTAATTCTAGCAATGACACTCACCAATGACCACTTGTTCCTAGACCCAACTTTGCTACTTTTATGAGGACACTTCATTTGGTCCATCCATAAATAACAACAGCCAAGCACGCAGGGATCAGCCACCTATGAAATTAGCATCAAATAGTCTGATCAAAGGTTTCTTTACTGGTCCTTCTCTTTGCCCTGGGACAAATGTCCAGTAAACCAGCTGCATCTCACTTCTAAGGAACCTGTGGTAGAAAGCAATGCTCTCAAAATCCAGGATAGACATTTCCCTCCAATAGGCATTTAGGGAGAAAAATCAAAATTTCAACAAGCACCAAATCTTTATAACTTCTGAGCCCTATGAAATTCATTATAACCAAGGCTGTGACCGTTCCAAGAACTAAAACACAGGCTCACTGTTTCAGCCCATGTGGCTTTATGATCAATTTAACTTAATAAAATTAAAAATAAAATTTAACAGCAAGACCTAAAATTTGATGTGGCTCACCATCACTTGGAATTGAGTAAGAAAGACTTTTTGTGGATGACAAATACCGATGCTGAATTTATTTCTAGTATTTGTTAAATTTACTGTCTTATTTTTACATCTAGAATTAAAAAAATATTTTTAGTTTAGATTTGTTTGTATGTGCCTGTGTGTGGGTTTATGCATGTGGCTGCAATTGACTGTAGAAATCAGAAGGATTCCCCTAGAGCTGGAGTTACAGGCAGTTATGAGCTGCCCAACTATGGGAACCGTACTGGGGTCCTTTGCCAGAGCAACACGTGCTCTTAACCACTGAGCTTTCTCTCCAGCCACTATCCTCCACCTCTTACAATTTTTTTAAATACTCCTTTAGTTTCATACCAGAATCTTGCCTCCTTTGGAAAACAAAGTCAGTAGCATTCTTAGGAAAGCTTGGGGAGTGAGCAGTAATGTACAAACTTGATGTGGAAAGATGACCTTTACAATTTTTCAACAAACACAGACTGACTGAGCAAACACTATGTGTTAGGCCCATTGCTAGAGCATGGGAGATCCAAGACGCATAGACCAATGTTCTTAAGACTGTACTTGTACTCATATATGTTGACCAGTAATAACCATGCACAATACTTCATTTTGTAAGAGGAAAAAGTTTACATAAATCAAATATAAAAATAACAGTCTCTCATTAATCTATATTCCATTAATATGCACATGCATGCACATTATTAATGAAACACCATGACCAAAAAGCAAATTGGGGAGGGGAGGGTTTATTTGGCTTACACTTCCATATTGCTGCTCATCATCAAAAAAAGTCAGGACAGGAACTTTGCAGGGCAGGGTCCTGGAGGCAGGAGCTGATGCAGAGGCCATGGAGGGGTGCTGCTTACTGGCTTGCTCTCCATGGCTTGTTCAGCCTGCTTTCTTATAGAACCCAGAACCACCAGCCATGGGATGGCCCCACCAACAATGGTCTTGCCCACCCCCAACAATCACTAATTAAGAAAATGCCTTACAACTGGATTTATAAATGCATTTTCTCAGTTGAGGTTCCCTCCTTTCAGATAACTCTAGTTTGTATCAAAGTGACATAAGACTAGCCAACGGAGGGGGGGGGGGGGCACTTATCTAAAGCAGCAAAAGGAAGAGGTGGTCAGAGGGTGTCTGTAACAATGCTGATGGTGAGTAGCTCAGTCCCACTCTCTGGCCACTTGCAGAGTGGAAACCCATGCTGACTTGTGGCTAGGAGCTAACAAGCTCACCATACTGTCCCCGGAGGCAAGGGAGGAAAAAAAAAAAAAGCTTTTTAAAATCCTCTATACTCTACACCTCCACAGCCCACCAGCACATCCTGAATCTCTAGATTTAACATCCCCCTACATGGCATCCATAAGACCAGTAAGTCTCCTATCTGACTACACATTTTAACTTGAGGTTCCACCCAGCAACAGCAACAATCCCAACTTCCTGACTTAACTGATCTGGAATGTGTAGTGGCACTGGTCATTTTAATTCATGGTCAGGGTTGAGAACCACTCATTAGACAAGTGCTTCCCCAAATATATCCTCTGGAGCTTTCTAGAAAGGTAGGACTTGGGGCAGGGAAGGTGGGACTACCATCGATTGAACAGGTAAAGAGACTTTAGGCTGGATTTCCAGTACCACAAAAGAAGAAGAACACAGGGGTCAAAGTCTCATTACTCGGACTAAAAAAGTAAAAACAAAACAACAACAACAACAAATCCCACTTACATGTATTTTTAATTTTTTAAAGCCTTTATTTTTATTTTATGTGCATAGGTGTTGTTCCAGCAGGTATGTCCCTGTACTACATCCATGCAGGATCACTGGAGGGGAGAAGAGGGCATTTGACTCCATGGGACTGGAATTACAGAAGGCCATAAGCCACCATGTCATGTGGGTGCTAGGAATGGAGCCCAGTTACTCTGAAAGAGCAGTCAGTGCTCAGAGCTTCTGAGCTGTCTCTCTGGCCCTGCACCCACTATCTGTATTTTAACAAGTTCTCCAAGTGACTGTAAGCACACTAACCCTGGAGAGAGCCACCACTGAGACATCCAATGATCTTTAAGGATTACTGTACCGTGGAAGTATTTCTAAGGTAACTTTTAAGTTAGACAATAAAGCCTACAAACACAAGAATTATGTTTTCCATTCATTTCTATTCTATCTCTGCTGCCTGGCGGTGCTTCATATTTATTGGCTCATCATCCAGCCAGTCTGTATATGGAAACATAACCCATACTTCACATAGAGAAAGGGAAGGGCCAGGGTCAACAGGAACTGACATGAATCATCTGTGCTCTCAAAACCTGACGAACACATAGAGATCAGCAAGACCCACAGCAACCACAAAAAATACCACAAAGCACAAGGTTTTTCCCAACTGCTATACCAACTGCTCGCTGAACGCAAGACATTGCATTGGGCATCATTAAAAACTCAAATACTGCTTAAGCGGTTAACAGAGAAATTTAAACCTGATCAAAATGCAGAGAATATGTGTCTGTGCCACATTCAGCCATAAAAGGGACCTCTGCATCACACCCCTTCCCCAAGGAGGAACCCTGAAGAGGGAGTTCAAAGAGCCAGAGGCCAAGGAGAACCAAAACGAAGCAGGTTCTCTGATGCACATCAGGACCAATGTTGCACTCATTGGACTCACAGCAGCTGCAGTAGCCTGCAAGGGATCAAGACACTCCACATTCCAACATGGAAAGGGGAGGGGCTCAAGAGCTTCCACTCACAGCTGGGGAGCTATTGACAGTTCCTGGCCAATGGGAGAAAGAAGGTTGATTTTCTTTAAGGGTGTGACCCCTGGTAGGTTGGCCATGCTCAATGGATGGCTCCACATAAGGGTTATTTAAAAAAAAAAAAAATAGAAGTTGGGAAGGGGTGGGGAAGGGGGAGTAGATTTGGGAGGAATTAGGGAGATCAACATGGTCAAAATGAACTGTGTGCATGTATGAAATTAAAGAGTTTTTTAAATATAATAAAACGGGCCTAGAGTGATAGCTCATCAGGGTCAAGAGCACAGGACCCAGGTTCATTTGCCAACACCCACACGGGGGCTCATAACTGTAGTTCCAGTACTAGAGGGTCTGATGCCCTCTTCTGTGGTCCTCACATGATGCACAGACACACATACAGGCAATACACCTATACACATACGATGATAACGTTAGAGGTTAATTTTTTAAGCCAACAAGATTAAAATAATAGAACAGTAATGCAAACAGGATGGTATTTCAGACCCAGTGTTTGGAGGAATGGGGTCTGTAAGAGAGGAACAGCTGTTATCAGCTGCTGCTTCTACCAGGACACGGGGGCCAAAGCTTCAATCAAAATTAAGGATTTTCTCAGAATTATAAAATGAACAATGGAAATTTCAAAGGACACTGAAGACGATTTGAGATAAAAAAAACAACTATTCCATAATACAACTAGAAAACTTAAGTGGGCCAGAAGACAGGGCGGCTCAGGGATCAGAGGGCAGATATCTTCTGTACGTTAAGACTGTCACAGGCTGGTAGCCACTCCTGATTTGTCTGTGGCCATCCTGGCTGGAGCACCTGGACCTACTCAAGAGCTAAGCAATGTGTTTTACAAGCCCCATTCATCATGTTTCCCAACAAACAAGCCAAGTTATTTTAGCCACAGAAGAACAAATGGGGTAAAGAATTATGACTGATACTCAAAAACAGCCATGTTCTGAGTTCACTTTTTGGCTTTAATGAAAGATACTTCATCATGAGTAGGAACGCTGGCCCACCCCTCGGGAAAGAAAAGGGATTTATGAGCAGTGAATTGGCTACTTGCTTCCAACCCTCAAGCTGCTGAAAATGGCTTTGAAAAGTACACGTGAGAGGAACCAGGCTTTAGAACCCACAGAGGAGGAGAAGGATCCTACAGACATAGACATCTCAAACGGGGAGACAAGAAGGGATGAAGACGCTGCTATATGCCCTGGTAATCCTTGCCAACCTTGAGTTCCCAGTTACTAATCCCCATGTTTGCTCAACAAAAAATAAGCAAGTTGGGTAAGAAATTTCTATTTGTATTTCTGTGGTTCTACAGGTACATTTGTGGTTTATATCAATTTAAAAAACAAGAGATAAAACATGAAAACATCTGGAGAGGTTCTTCAACACCTTCCCTAGGATAGCACCTTCAGATCTTCCTGGAACACCTTTCGTTACATTAGACTACACACTTTGAAAAGTCCTGGAATAATGGAGCTCAAGTGAATAAATAAATACTGAAATAAAATAAGCTTGGCCATAACACAATCTCCCTCGACTGCTCCTACTAGTCCTGCTTTTACACTAGGAACCAAAAGCGAATCCCTCTTAGAAACCACAGTCTACAGTTAAGGGCTTGGAGACAGATATGCGCAAATGTTTCAAGTGTTATTGCCTGAATGCAGATGGCAAATTTCTAATGTTTATTTTTCCCCCCACAAACAGCTGCTCCACCAAAAGATCAACAGGATTAGAAGATATAACTGTGTGACCTCCTCTGATAGGCGTCATTTGATGATGGTTAACTGCAGCACACAATACACGCCGTCACAACTAAGACCAGCTGAGTAAGCAATGAGTACTAAGGAGGGAGGGCTGCAGACCCCAGGAGTGACCCAAGGTAAGAACCTGCTTTGGCTAAATCAGGAGGACCCAGGATTGAACTCAGAAGTTCTACTGCCTGGGGCCATTCTCATACATCCAAACCTTAATAGAAGAAAAAGCAAACACGATATTCCCAAAGGTGTGAATTCAAACAGGAGCTTCCAGGAATGTCACCTCCACAATTTGTCACCCCGACTCCTAGCCATGACTAGTTTGCAATCTGGCATGAGGTCTAAAGAATGACTTTACTTCTATGACCAAGAGGAAGGCTAGTACCTGACCTAGTTAATGTGAGACATAAATGGCCATACTTCCTCCTAATCCCCAAATGAATTCTGACAAGTTCTACTTTCGGGAAATCATCAAGTTGCCTTCAGTGCTGTGATACATAAAAAGAACCCCAAAGACAGAGCCTCCAGAACAAAGGAAACTCCCGAGACCCAAAGATGACACCTCAGCTAAAGAAAGTGTCTCTACCAAAAAGATAGCACCCCGACTCCAAAACCAGTACCCCACGGCATACTGAAAGATTCACACTGACTTCCCAGACCAGTGAGAAAGTTCCTGAGTTATCTTTGTGAGGCTGACAAATGCAGTCCACAAAGCGGCATTATAGCCACTGCGGGGAAGTCAGGTCAATGGCAGAGGCCTACAGGATGGGATGGCTGTGGAAAGTGAACTGTCAGCCAGAAGCACAGCCCCACAGAGGATAAGGGAAACCAAAGATGACAAGTCAGTGCAGCTCACACATGGCAGTCATCAGCCATGAAGATGACAGTGTCTTGAGAGGGAATGGAGAAGGACATGGCCACACCAGAGCAGCTTTATGACCCAGCCTCCTAATCAACACCTCTTGAGATGCTACACTGCAATCCTCACCACCTGATCCAACAAAGAATAGCTCATAAAATTCATTTCCAAGTAGAGATAGCACATTTAATGGATTCTAATTATGTATTCTGTTTATTCTGCAAGTACTTATCTGGTAATTCATAATTTACCAGAACAAGTTTCTATTTGCACAGGCTGCTAACAGATTTACAGTCTGAAGAATTCACAACTAGCCTATGTTCTTCTGCGGGGGTTCACAAGTTCCCTGGGAGCCACCAGCTGCATTAGAATCACCTGGGACAGGGTTGGGGATTTAGCTCAGTGGTAGAGTGCTCGCCTAGCAAGCTCAAGGCCCTGGGTTCAATCCCCAGCTCAAAAAAAAAAAAAAAAAAGAATCACCTGGGACTTAATGGAGAGAAATGATAGGACTGGGGAATGGGAAGGGAGATGAGAGGAAGGGGTGGAAAGAGGCAGAGATGGATGGAGTAAACAAGAGAGAAGGATGAAGGGAAAAGCTTGAGTTCTATTCTGGACCTTCTGAACCAGAACTTCCGTAGATAAAGAGAATGTTCCCATGTAGTTCTGCACATCAACTTTGCTGAGGGGTAATCAGGTAGACGGTCCCAATGTAAGTACTCAATGCAGTGGGTATAACACACACAGACACAATCAAGGTCTACAGTATTGGCATCACCTGCCCTCAAAGTTCCCTGGTGTTGGGACCACAAACTTTTGGCAGAGGTTTCTTGTATTTTCGTTGTTTTAAGTAACTAAATAGCTTTCCAAAGCACTCTGAGGATAGCTTCTTTAGAACTCTTGCTGGAATTCTCGCATGTGATTCATCTCAGCTCCACTGTGTTTGCTGCCGACTGTTATCATACATGATGTGATTTTTCCTGGTTCCTGAGGATTGTTGGTGTGGTTTGATCCTGAACATTTTTATTTCTCAGGGATGAAGATGGAAGGCTGTGGACTCTGCTTCCCTTTCGGCCCCACCGACACTACAATGGGAGAGAGGACGCAGTCTTCCTGCCTGCCTCTGATTCTGAATGGAAGTTCAGCTCCCTGCCTGCACTCTGCTGAGACCTTTACACTCACGAAAAATGGAGCAATCATTAGCGCTGCCACCTTTCCTTCATCCGAGGGTACAGGGTCAGGTTCCCCTTAAATGTACCACCACCAGGAAGAGGGGGAAAGAGAGGGCTGACCTCACACTGCTTTGCTGGAACCCTGATTCCCTCTGGCAGCTTCCACAGCAGCGCCTTTCTCTGCCAAGTGTGGAATGAACATCAGAGCCCTGCTCAGTTCTGTTAACATCTCCCAACAGGGGAACTTAAGTGTGCTGCCTGTTTCCAAGAGGCAGAATAGACGATCAAATTTTTGCTGTTACAGCTGAGTCTTAGGGGACTAGAATATGGATTTTCCCCTTGGTATTTGGCTACAATAGGGAGAATGTGACCTAACAGGTTTTCCGTTGTTTGTTAACCATTCTTTCCCCAGACCTGAGCTAGAGAAACTAGGCTTTCCTTTTCCTTTGTTAAGGTAAGGGGAGTGGTTTGCAGCATTCACTGGGTTGGAGGCTGCTACAGCATGCAGTCCAAACTCCACGTGTCTGTAAGACACCCAGAGCACTCACCGACACATCACTAAGTGCATGTATTACAGGTGCCTGCTGTGCTTCTACCGTTCAATGACTTTGTATGTTTCCTGTGACATCCAAGAATTTATGTTAGGAGGAATTATCTAACAACTGAGATAACTCTACCTTGGCCGAACTCAAAGCCTCTGTGGTGTACAGTTTGAAGAGGTCCTGTCTCCAGGTGTACTGGTGCATGCCTATAATCCCAGTGTTCAGGAGACTGAGAGAGGAGGATGGGGAATGTTAGGCCCATCTGGGGTATATAGTTAGACCCTATCTCAAAGTGGGGTGGGGGTCTGGCAAAATGGCTTGGTGCTAAGCCTAGATAATTTGAGCTTAAACCCAGAACCCACACAGTAAGAAAAGAAAACCCCACACATTGTTTACTGACCTATATTATATGACTCCACACAGCAAAAATAAAATGTTAAAAAAGTGAATAAGCAAAAACAAGAAAAAAGTAAATGAGTCAGTGAACCAATCAATAATCCCCTAAACCATTCTGCTGCTCAAAAAAGGCATAAAACGCTGTTCTAGAGAACTCAGACTAACCAAGAGGCCTTAATGAGATGGTTCTCTAAACACTGTTTGCACTATACCATGTACTAGAGGCTACATTTCCATTTGGCACTCATATGCTCCTGGTAATAACTCACTGTGAGGATGGTTTTCACCATGGTTCCCCATTTAAAGAAAAAAGACAACGCATTTAATTTTCATTACACTGCCCAAGGTCACATAACTCATAGTGAAGCTAAGTTATAAAACCGTGTTGTTTGGCTCCCTTAGCCATCAACTCTAAAGACTTATTTTTAAATATGTATATGAGGGTGGGGTGGGTCTGCACACCCGAAGATGGGGCTTTGGGTGGTCAGAAAAAGTGTTGACTCCAGTAGAGTTGTGGGGGGAGCCACCCAACAGGGGTGCTGGGAGCCAAACTCGGACACTCTGGGAGAGCAGAACATGCTCTTAACTGCTAAGAGCCATCTCTCCAGCCCCCCTAAGCTAACAACTTCATAGGCTTTACTCTCTTGTATGCTGCAAAGCATATAAATCTACTTTAGTTCATGCATTTAAAATTTTCATTTAAGCACACCTCTACTACTAAATAAAGTGAAGGAATGAAGGAACAGAAAAGGGAGCTGCCTCAGAAAGTCAGAAACCTCTGACATTCTGGGTTGAGAAGGACAGATCATTAAGTTCAAACTTATTAGGCTGAATCTTCATAAACTGATGCCAACCTATAGCTTTGAGTAAATTCCCACCCTAAGACTAAGTTCCTAGTAGAGAGCACCTTATTCTTCTGTCAAGGTGTATGGTTGTTTATAGTTGACTAAGTCAACAACAATGTCCACTCCAGGCTCTGCAAGTACTTAATTAGGACTACTACTGCTGTGATGAAACACCATGATCAAAAGCCATGGGGAGGAAAGGATTTATTTAGTTTATCTTCCCCATCACCGTTCATCATTAAAGGAAGTCAGGACAGGAACTCAAGCAAGGCAGGAACCTGGAGGCAGGAGCTGATGCAGATGCCAAGGAGAGGTACTGCTTACTGACTTCCTTCCTATGGTTTCCTTAACCTGCTTTCTTACAGAACCCAGGACCACCACCCTGGGAATAGCACCACACACCATGGGCTGGACGCTCCCCATCAATCACTACTTAAGAAAAGGTCCCACAGGCTTGCCTACAGCCCTGCTCTTCTAGAGGCATTTTCTCAGTGAAGGCCCCTCCTCTCTAAAGTGGGTCACATAATAGGCAGATATAGGTTAGAACTCAATTACCGCCACCAACCAGAGGTCTCCGAATTTGATTCCCAGTCTCAACTCTTTCCAGGAGGTTATGGTGGTCTATGTTCTTAACAGTCTGGAGAAGTTCCCATGTTGCTCCAAAGCCACTTAGCCCAAGGAATCGCCTACATACTTTCACACCTATCCTACTAAACTGATGCTTCTTTTTCTGTACTACTACCACCTTTGTGTGCCCACAACTGTCCTCAGTATTTTGATATCATCTGCTCATGCACAGATGGCCCATTATGGATCAACTCCGTAAGAGTAGAACCAATGTTAAGTCTCTTCAGCATTCAGCTTTGTGTACAGGACTAGTGGCACTGAATATATACCGTTCCCCCCAAAAAACAAACACCCCTATAATCTCAAAGCCAAGGAACCGGATCTCAATGAGATCCCCATTCTGACCAGTCCCCCTTTTAGGTATCTGCTAATAGTATAAAGAAAACAGGTCTTGATACATAGGTCATTAAACATCAGGCCAAATAATGGAAGCAAAGCTTATGGACACATGTGGAAAGATGTCTGGATGCTTTGGTAGGGGAGGGGGTCATATGAGGATTGGCCAGGGTGACAGGTGACTCACTGAGTTTCTTAGTCCAAACGCTGGATCCTCCCACGGTGCTCCAACCAGTGGACACAAGGTTCTGTACGCCAGGGGGCCAGTGAGTGAGGTCACATTTCCTTGTGTGAACCACTCTAACACCAGCTGGCCATTAGCTCCTTCCAAGTGGCCACCTGTCCTGCCTCTGTGAAAGGGTTCTTCATTTAAAGTGCCACCGCCTGGGTTCAAGAGCAAACCACTTACACATCTGCTCTCAAGGTTTAAATGGTGTCAATAAGTCCTTGTAAGTGTATCTGAGGGGAGGAGGGAGAGGAGGATTGAGGGGGAAAGGAGGGGAGAAGGAAAGATGGGGGTAGAGGGAAATTATACAATGCAAGGAGGAAAAAGGAACTGACCTAGAAGGTGAAATATCAGCCTTCTATTGTTCTCTGGAAATGCCTGTTGTATCAAGTGCACTATCAATGAAATTCAGACAGGCCTTAGGTAAAGCCTTCTGAGGAAGCGGAAACTCAGCACAGTTAGCTCACCCTTCACTTTGTACTTCCCAACAGTCCAGCTGGCTAGAACCCAAACCATTGACTCCAACTAGGTTGCAGGCAAGAGACTGGCACCTGAAAACAGGCCCCAGGTAGCCAAGAATGCTCCCACTGGCTCTTCTGAGTGCTTTGGGGGGAAATCCTTTTACCAGGTGAGGACAGTGACACAAGAACACTCCTCACAGAGAGATGATAGAGGTTTGGGCTGAATGGTTTCAACAACCTCACGCACTTCCTCATCAATAACATTCAAGTGCCAAAAGACACTTTCATGTTTTAACAGAATCACATACCTAAAAAAATGAAAAAAAAAAAATATCAATGAACACCAATATGCCAAGAATCGATTGAAAAGCACCAGGAGGGTAGCTTGGTGGCAGAATATATGTTTAACACGAGCATGATGTCAGTTTCAATGCCACCACCAAAGAACCTATTAAATGCCAACAACAAAACACTAAGCAGCCGGGCGGTGGTGGTGCACGCCTTTAATCCCAGCACTCGGGATGCAGAGGCAGGTGGATCTCTGTGAATTTGAGGCCAGCCTGGTCTACAGAGCGAGATCCAGGAAAGGCACAAAGCTACAAAAACAACCAAACAAACAAACGAAAAACCACTAGGCAGAAGAAAGGAGGGAAGGGAGATGAAGAGGAGGAGAGAGAGGCAGACAGAGAAGAAGTAAGGGAAGGAGATAGAGAAAGGGAAAAAGCAACAAACCACACCCTCCCAATAGAACATGGACACTTTAAACATCTCATATATGGGTTAACATGTTAGCCCCACATGAGACTACCTCCTCGCACTCCAGTAATCTAGTAGAAGACACAACACCACCTGTGGCAAACCAGGTTTCACTCTTAGATTTCATGTTCATTCCACCACAAACAGAGAAAGCAAGTGCTGTGCTCCAAAGCATTTGCCATGCAAGGAGTACTATTCTGGAGGCCTAGAACATTTTACCCATCCCAACCTGTTTCTCTACAATTCCCTTCATTTCCGAGCTATGGCTGCGTTCACTGGCCCCTTCCAATAAAATGTGTCATTTATGCCTTGCTTCCCATTACCCGTTTGTTCTCAGTAATCAAGGTTAGTCATCTGGATGGATGGCAGCAATATACACCAAAGGACTGATATGACATACTGTCCTGCCCACCCATAAGTGCTGGCCTCAATCGTTCTTTCTCAGATAATAAGGGCATCAGCCAGTTCACAGGGAAGGAGAAGATTCAAGTGCAACACTATCACGACCCAAGGAACAATGGCAGAGTAAGAAAACCGGCTATATTCAGCTAAATATACAATATTGCATTTTCGCTGCCATCAATTTCGGGAGGATTTCAGCTAATTACACAGAATTTATAAATGAAACCCACTCTTGTGAATGTTATGTAAGTCATCCCTCAGCCTCCCACTTCCTGAACAGCAATCAATACTTGGAAAGCAGTCAACCCCTTTCTCTGCATGGAACAAAGAAACATTCCAGAGAAGCTATATGCATGCTAAGACATTCTCACCAAACTTGTCTGTTTGTGATTTTTATCTCCCACCTAATTACAGCTGAAATAATATAATATGACTTATACTTCTTGTTCAAGTGTGACATATCTAATAGATTATTCAATATTAGTTTATCCAGCTATGTCACACTGATAGTAGCAGGTAATGTGAATCAGGAGTATGCCTGTGTATCAATTTAAAGCTTCACACGGTTCAATGAAATTATCAGAGTGGCAAGATACCATCGATATGTTTTGATCTATATGTCAAAAAGTCCTGGGGCACGTGTTAATTTTTCCTTCATGTTCTTCACTAAAGGGGATGGGGAGGGAGCACAGCTGAGCATGTGTCTTCACTCTACCTCCTGATGTCTCATGGTTTAGATAACAAAGGCCCCATCTATGAAGACAGGGCAGTCTACTGAAACTGTGGTTATGGTGAACCTCATCAGTCCACATTCCCCATCCTCCTTGCAAGCTGCTTAAAACCAAGCCCTTCCTTGCAGGAACTTGTCTTCTTGACCCACCTCATCTTCCTATGTCCTCCTCTGAGACCCATTTACAACCTTCATGAAAAAAGGTAACCCTTCAAAAGGCGATTCCACCTCAGTTTCAACTTAGCAGGTTACCTCCCTTCTCAGTGTCTGTTTTGTTAACTATAACACTACAATTTTTTTCTGCTGAGCTACTGAAAAAAATTAAATGGCTTAACCCAACTAAAGCACTAAGCAAAGTACTTAAGCACAGGTTAACGGCTATTTTTTTTTTCTTTTGAGACAGGGTCTCACTATGTAGTCCTGTCTAGCCTAAAACTGTAGAGAAATCTTTAGGTCATTTAGTAAAGTCCACTCCCCCCCCCCCCAAAAAAAAAATAGTGTCTCATTCTTCCTAGGTCAGCTATTCAGAATAATGTAATTCAGAGCCAGAAACAAGGGAAGACCCTTGCTAATAACTGTATAAAGGGAGAATAGGGAGTTACTCCTTAATGACAAGGGTTTTCTCTTTTGTAAGATGAGTTCTTACACAATAGTTAAGATTGGTTACATAACAATGCGGAATTTAGTTTACCAACTACACTTTTAGATGCTAAAGATTCTAATGTATGTATAGACATTAGATATATTTTATATATATATATATGTATGTATATATATATATATATATATATATATATATATATTAGATATATATTATATATAGCCGGGCGGTGGTGGTGCACGCCTTTAATCCCAGCAATCAGGAGGCAGAGCCAAGAGGATCTCTGTGAGTTCCAAGCCAGCCTGGTCTACAGAGCGAGATCCAAGACAGGCACCAAAACTACACAGAGAAACCCTGTCTCAAAATAAATAAATGAATAAATAAATAAATGTAATTTAATTTTTTTGCTTTAATAGAAAAGATTTTTCTTTTTAATCTAGCTGTATGTTTCTGTGCACGTGCATGGGGGGGTTGGATATGTGTGTGGGAGTGTATACTCCTGGTATGACATGATCTTTAGCCTCATATCTCCCAGCAGCTGTGTTTATACACTGACAATCTACACAGGATTAAGGCCCATGAACATTACATGAAGGTTGGGAAGGGCTCAACCTTTAGGTAAAGTATGCTGGGAGTTGTTATAGTCACTTCTAAGTTGTCCATGATTCTGTAAATACCTCTCACCTACACTACTGTAAATAGTGCTAACTAAACTCATGATTTCAACAAGTTGAACTTCAATGAATCATTTCTTTGGTCAGAACTCTCCTATCTGGGGCAAACATATGCAAGTTCACACAATACACATATAGATAGATTAATAGGGCTCTTAATAGTGTTACTGTAAATGACAGAATGGACAGGGAAAAAAGACAAGGGAACTATCTGACATCCTTTTCTGGCCTCCGTGGGCACTCACACAGACACATACACACACAATTAAAAATAAAATATGAAAAAAAAAAACTAATATGTAAAAACAAAGCGAAAAAAATCAAATTTAAGGCAGTTAGCTAAGTCCAACAACAGAGCAAAGTTAAACTGGGAGGAAGGGAAACATGACATAAGTGCTCCTGTGAGACACTGTCGTAAATGAACCCCTATCACTAAGATGCATCAGGTAGATGCTTTTATCAACTCTACTTTACAAGTGACAGAGGAAAGATATAGAGAGGTGACCGCACGGAGTTCAAAAGCCTCTAAGTGGTAGGTTGTGAAAACCCCTGGACTTTCCATTTTGTCTAAAACACAATGCAGAGAGATAGGTGGATAGTTAGGATTGATCAGAGAAGAAATAACAGCTGGAGCATTTCAAGCAGACCTGGAAGAGTGGGAGATAGACTTCCTCCTAAAGGAGATGTCTTGTGTACATGTTTTTTCAAATTCACTTAGAAACAGACATGGTGTGGCCCTCATCCTGGCCCCTGACCTCCATGCCATGTTGTGCTTTACGGGGAAAGGAGACGTAGATATGACAGGCTCTGCCCAAGCATCCCGGATGCACCATCACTGGGTGGCACTGTCTCCCAGGTCCCCAGGCATTTTCCTCCCTGTTTTGCAACACAGTGGAGATGAGCCAGTAATCAACCTTACTGAAGCCGGGTCAGCATCCTGGTGAAGGGTTGTTCTAAACAATGCATACAACCCTTACGTAAAGTGGGAAATGTAAGTGGAAAGTGTTGCTATTATTTCTAAGCTCATCTTCTGGAATCATTCATCGAGAGATGAATCTGAGTTCCATGTCTTCCCACACTTTTATCCCAAAGATGGCTGTACCAACCCTGAACGTTTCAGGCAAGGCACATGATAGAACGGTTTTATATTATAGTTTCACACATAAAGATTCTTACGTAATCGTGAGCGTTCCTAAAGGACACCTGTAAGAACAGACATGACCTCTCTCGCCTGCAACTAACCAACTCACAGGGTACATAGGAATTTCAAAGACTTTCTGTAAACATGTGTTTCAAAAATAAACATTTCAGGCTGGAGAGATGGATCATTAATTAAAGTGATTGCCACACAAGCATGAGGACCAGAATGGGGATTCTCAGAACTCACCACAAAAAAAAAAAAAAAAAAAAAGGTGGCCTCAGCATGCACCCATACACTCCGAAGTGAGGGGGTGTGGCTAAGACTATAGATGCACACTACCATACCCAGCCTTTCCTCTTAAAATCTGAGTGTTCAAATTTCACATCTTAAAAGAAAAAACAGGGTCAAATGGTATTCTTGAATATACTACAAAAGCCAAGCCCCCATCACTGAAATTTCAACAGAAACTTTATTACCAGAGGCCTCTGTGTCACCACACCTCACCAAATAAATGTTATCTTATGATAATAAAACTGTTTTAAGACTATACCTTGTGAAGGCTGAACAGGGGAAATAGAATGGGCATTGCCGGTGGAAGCTGGGAGGGCCTGGGAGGGCCTGGGAGGGGCCTGGGAGGGGCCTGGGAGGGGCCTGGGAGGGGCATGGGAGGGGCCTGGGAGGGCCTGGGAGGGGCCTGGGAGGGGCCTGGGAGGGGCCTGGGAGGGCCTGGGGGGGCCTGGGAGGGGCCTGGGAGGGGCCTGGGAGGACCTGGGAGGGCCTGGGAGGGGCCTGGGAGGGGCCTGGGAGGGCCTGGGCGGGACCTGGGAGGGCCTGGGAGGGGCCTGGGAGGGGCCTGGGAGGACCTGGGAGGGCCTGGGAGGGGCCTGGGAGGGCCTGGGCGGGACCTGGGCGGGACCTGGGAGGGGCCTGGGAGGGGCCTGGGAGGGGAAAGGGGATGGGAACAGGAGGGATCAGGCTCAGGGAGGATGGAGGGCTAGAGAACCCAGAAAAATAACAGGAATCTGAGGGCATCTTGGGGATGAGACAGAAACCTAGAGCAATAGAAACTGCATTGAAGAATCTGTGAGGGTGACCTAGCTAAGACTCCTAGCAACAGAGAATACAGAGCCTGAACCAACCTGACATCTCCTGCAACCCAGCAAGACCTCCAGGAGAGAGACTGGGACACCAACCCAGCCACAATCCCTTCCACCTACAATTTATCCTGCCTACAAAATGTGCTGGGTTAAGTTGGCTCAGAAATGTGGAAGTGACCAACTAGTGACTTAGCACAACTGGAGATTCATACCCTGAGAAGGAGCTCACCCCTGAGGGCCAGGACCCAGATACCCCAAAGTCCTAGGAGAGAACCAATCAGGAATGGAAAAAAAAAAAAAAGTCAATGATATTCTGCTATAATCATAGATTAATGCCTAGCCCAACTGTCATCAGAGAGACTTCACCCAGCAACTGGTGGAAACAGATGCACAGACCCACAGCCAAACATTAGGTGGATCTCAAGAAATCCTGTAGAAGAGGGGAACCAGGATTGTAGGACCCAGTGGTGGCAAATGCACCATAAAAAAAAAAACCCACAGAATCAACTGACCTGGGCTCACAGGGGCTCACAGGGACTGAATTGATAACCATGGAGGCTACATATGGAGGTCCTATGGATACATGTTACAGATGTGTGACATGGTCCTCTTGTGAGACTCCTAACAGTGTCCTCCAGACAGCCAGGGCTGCCTCTGACTCTGTTGCCTGCTTTTGGGACCCAATCCTCCTACAAGATTGCCTCATCCAACCTTAATACAAGAGGAGGTGCCTAGCATCACGGCAACTTGATATGGCATGGCTGGCTGATATCCATGGGTGGTCCACCTGTATCTGAAGAGAAACAGTGGAGGAAGAGTAGATGGGATAGGGAGAAGGGGAGAGAGGAAGTAGGAGAGGGGAGGAGGGAGAAATTTGACTGGGATGTAAACAAATAAATAAACAGTAACAAAAAAGAATATGCCTTGTAAGACCTATAAATTCACTAATTTTTGAACTACATCACTATATGTAAAAGTAGCAGTTTTCCATAGCTATTTTTCTTCCTCTATACAATATTAAAATTAACAAGCAAACACTGTTTATCAAGACACGATTCACAATTGCCAAGTCAAGGAATCAACTTAAGTGTCCACTGACAGATGGGGGAAGAAAAGAAAAAGTTGGTATGTACATATAATGGAGTTTGATTTGGTCACTAAACAGTATGAATCCTTGTCATTTCTAACAACATAGTTAACTCTAGAAAGTATTGTGTGAGGTAAAACAAACAAGACACAGAGAGATGGACATTACTTCTTCTCACTCACAAAAATAAACTTACAAAGACAGTATCAAGGTAGAGAGCAGAACAGTAGTTGCCAGAGGCTGAAGAGGGGAATGGGTACCAATCGAAAGAGGAAAGTAATACATACAAAACATAAGAGAATTAAGAGCCAGTGTTCAACAACCCAGTAGGCTGTAACTCCAGTTAACAATAATTTGTAGTTTGAAGAGGGGATTGTGAATGCTCCCAGCACATATTAAAAAGTGTTTGAGGTGATGGTTATGCTATGATTATGATTTGATGACTGCAGGGCATACATGTTGAAATATTTCACTATTTCCTGATAATATATGTAAATAGTATGTTGACCAAACATTTTAAATTTTAATTTAAAAAAAAATTTAAACATAGCTCATGGTGACTGATTGAAGCCAGAGGCACGGCGCATGTTAAAGACAGCGAAACAAAAATGTTTGGAAATAGCAAGGCCGTGAATGACAGAACTAGAAATGACTCTAAGTAATTAGATGGAGCACATTGCCCTAATATTACAGATAGAAAAACTGAGGCACAGAGAAAGGCGGTAGATGATAACACTTGAACAGGACTTGAGCCCTTGTCTGTTCTCTTGGCCCATGCTACACCTTCAGCTGCAGCAGAGTAGCTTAGGTTCCTTCAAATAAAAGATAATGAAATACAGTACTGCCCTAGAGTGCACATCTTGCAAAGCTGAGAAGTTGCTCGTACACCACCGTAACCTCAGAAAACAACAAACTCTGGCACATGGAAAATACGCCACAAATAAGTTGAATGAGTAAAAACAACTCCATTCATTATGTATCAAGGGCCTAAACGGCAGCCAACACATGTATCAAGATGTCTCTACTGTTGCATTTATGAAGACCAAGTGGGAGGAAGCAGGATAAACACAGAGGTGGTTGGAAACACTTGTCTTTGCAGGAAGAACTTCAACCCTTAACTGCAGGCTCAGAGTCTAGTTACCAGCTCCCCCAGCTAGCCTCCTTACTGTAGGATCCACAAAGTTCATTAAGGGTTTGAAGAATTCCCTCTGACCTCAGAGAAACGCATCATGCTCTTTCATTTCAAAGCTGTTACTCTCTCTCTCTCCTGTAAACAATTAAAACGTCCCCCTCCGCCCCAGCTGTGGACCAGCACACCAAGAAAATACAATTCATAGAAAGACAACCCCCCAGAAGGCCTGAGAGGACTGAACTACTTAATGCTGTCATTCTAACTGACTGGATCAACAGACAAGGAAGAACAACAGCCATAAGTGGCCCCCACAGCCAGTCACTGCCTTAATAATGAGCAGTGCGTTTTGATTCCTGTCACAGGCACAGCAGCCAGCCAAACAGGCCGTTCAATGAGGTCGGGGAGATGGAAGGTGCAGCCTTTAAACAGCTATACACTGCCAGGTGATGGCAGGCTGGACCCGATGCAACTCTCTCGGCCAGAGAATCTAGGCTCAACCTCAGAACTGGTACCCAGTTCCCTTCAGAACAGTTCAGGGGCATTTCCAAGGCAGCTGAAGCCTGCATTTATTACCCGTTCAAGTTAGAGATTATTTCGGCCCATGAACTCCAGTATGTCAAACAGACCCAAGCCAGGACAGAGGATGGGAAAAGGCAACTCGGCATTCATCCTATCATCGGCTGGCCAAGAGTGATGAGGAATCAGCATCCTCTAGGAAAATGTATCTTACACAGAGTTCATGGACCAGCGTTATCTGGGAAGTGCCATTCACCATGAGTCCTGCCACAGTGCTACAGGTATGCAAATCCAGGTGTCTGCATCTCAGAGTCCACTTCTTGCTGACATAATAGATAATTAGAAGATGCCTTGCCATTATTTTCAAGTAAGTAGGAAATCTTTGCATGTAGGAGTTGAGTCTCTATTTTCCCTGAGTCCCTCAAGGAAGCAAGCAATAATCTGGAAAGAAATAACTGAAGGGTATTGAGAGCCACTCTCTAGAGTGTGCAATTACAACCCCCCCCCCCCCGCTCTTGTGATAAAGTCCTGTATTAAAAAAAAAAAAAAAAAATCAAGTCCCAATGAGACTGTTTAAGTCAGTGTAAGTAGATCTTATACAGAATATAATTTGTGTATTTTGGTCAGGTTTTTACTGATAAAAAGTTAACCAGCAACTTCATGAAAGAAAAGGTGATTTTGATTTTGTTTACTATTAAAATGAACACTTTATATTCATTACAAGGAAAGAAATAAAAACACAAAAAAATGTATAAACAAACTTTAAAGGTCTCTATTTTTTGCTTTGCTTTAACCTTTTATTGATTCTTTGTGGATTTTTCATATCATGCACCCTGATCCCACTCACCTCCCCACCCCTTCATATCTACCCTCTTGCCTTGCAACGCCCCATTCCCAAAATAAAATAAAAAATAGAAAAGTCGCAGCATGGAAGTTGTACTGTGTCACAGTGAGTCACACAGTCCACCCTTTAGTCCATGCATCTTCACTTTCAAATGTTCATTGCAATGAGTCATTGGTCTTGTTCTAGGTCTCTGGCTTCTGCTACACTATCAATACTGGATCCTTCCTGGAACTCCTCTTGGATATCCTGCTGTGGCCCTGTGTTTCAGAGATCCTGCAGCTTTGGATCTCAATAACTCAATAACAAAAAGGCAGCACGATCCACAGAGCCTGGAGAGGGCTCAGCAATTCAGAGTTCTTGCTGCTCTTCCAAAGAAAATGAGTTTGGGTTCCTGCACACATTATCAGGCAGCTCCCAGGGGGTGCGACACCCTCTTCTGGATTCCAGGGACAGCTGCACACAGACACTGACACACACAGACATGAAATTTTAAAAGAACCACACAAATCAGAGACGTAATGTCTTTGTCAGATTAAACTTCTCAAAGCTTTGCTCAACTTGGAAATGAGATCTTTTATATAGAGGGAGGTGAATAAAACAGTCTTTTTAAAGTTCTACCATGAAGTAACAGGTTCACCAGAAGAAGAAAAAAATCTCACTTAAAAGAGCAGCTACTCACAGGCACTGACTCCCTATATAGTACAATGTGCCCTGCTCAGGAATGGCGTCAGGATTTAAGGCCCTGATCACAAATTACTAAGGCATTTTTCCCAATTGTCTAAGATGCAGTGTGACGATTAAGTGTATGAGCTCACAAAGTTCACAGAGCAGACAGATATTCTGCCTTGGGGAAATCATCTCGTTCTGGAATTCAATTGTTCCATGCACTGAATGGAGAAGGCAGGAACTACCCCTTGTAGGTCTTCCCTGTGGAGTCAATGAGCTATTGCTGGCAAGGTGTTTATTGGCATTCTCTAAGTACCTTTGCCATCCTAACTAACATCAGCTTCATGGATACCTGTATCTTTCATCATTGTTAACGGAAGCGATAGGATGGCACCAAGCTGTAAATCCAGGAACCAACAATGGCAGGATGTAGGTATAAGTTGGACTGACCTGCACATGCTCAGTCTACATTGGGAGGACACGCTACTGCTACTGCTGCTTCTGCTGACCTCTTAATAGAACACCCAACCGTTTGACCTCCCTCCTTAGACAATTCAGAAGAATAAACAAGAAAAAGGACCTCCACAATTGAGAAAAATAAAAAGTGGTTTTTAAAGGGACCTAGGAAGGTCAGAAAATCATGGGTCTTTCATCCAGTCCTAACTGTGTCTATGAGCTTTAACTAAAGTCGTAAGGAACCCGATGGTCATGGCCTTCGGGGTACTATTTTCCTGGAAGGAATGCTGGCCATTCCACCAGATCTGAGGCAGCAGACAAATGGTAATAGATAGACATGCAAAATTCGCATATTCTCTCTGTCTGTCACCCCCAGCTCGTGCTCGCTCGCGCTCTCTCTCTCTCTCTCTCTCTCTCTCTCTCTCTCTCTCTCTCTCTCTCTGTGTGTGTGTGTGTGTGTGTGTGTAATAGAATAAATTTAATTGCTAAAACTGAGGAAAAGTGAGGTAAAGAACATTCATTAAATTACTTTGTGATAAACTATAGGCAAACAGTATGATAGCAGGAGGAAGGAAATACCCAACACTTCCTAAAAACCAGAATATCAAATAAAAAAATAGATGGCCATCAAGACGGCTCAGTAGGCAAGGGCGCGTGCTGCCAGCCTGAGGACCTAATTCAATACCATGTAGTAGAAAGAGACTCCCACAAGTTGTCCCCTGACAGCCACATTCTTGCCATGACACGTTTACTCATGCTTCAACACAAAATAAACAATAAAGTGTAAAAGCAATTTTTAAATGACACAATGCAAAAACAAAAAGCCTAGGAAACTGCATCCATGTCAGAGCAAGATAGATAATTAACAGAAACCCAGTATGTATTTCCCATTCCTTTCTCCAAATAAACCAAAAGATCTCATCTCATTTTGAGAAAGGAGACTTAAGGATAACGGACCATACCTTGCCCGGACTCTTACCAACAGGTAAAGTACCAGACAGAGATTTGGATGGCTAGATAAACAGCAAAGGAGGTGAGATCACAGGCTGGCTTACCAACCATCAAGTCTCTGGAGAAGCGCTCACTATCTCTACCTGAATGTCCACTCACCAGCCACAGCTTTCTACAAACCTATCGCGACAAGGCCCTCTCACTCCTGGTGGACTGTGTTCCTTGGTTTACTAAAAAAAGAACATCCTATGAGTGAGGACTTGGTGTGGTTTAGACTTAGAGCCCCAGGACTTGGCGTCATGTTGTGCTTTGAGAGTGTGAAAGGGCACCTGCTGAATGAGTGAAAAGAACACAGAGGAGAAAAGAAAGCTTGAGGAAGCCAAGGACAAAGTGGGGATTCACAGAGAGTCTTTTCTCAGAGTCTTGGCACAAAGTGCACTGTCGTGGTCAATTCAGGCCCTTTTTTTTTCTTTACAATGGTGACAGCAAACTTTTCAGACTTTGAACAAACTTTGCCCTTACACAATCATTCCTCAACACACACAGATTCTGTATCTGCACATCCAAATGTATAACAAAATAGCCAACCAAAAGAACTATGTTTCAAGGCTGAGGAATATATACAGCCCCATTGGTAGGCTGATTGCCTAGCATGCATGGGGCCTTCAGTTTGATCCCCAGCACTGCATCAACTGGGTGTGGGGACACATACCTGGAAACCCAATACTCTTAGAGGTAGAGGCAGGAGAAGTGAAACTCAAGACATACCTTGGCTAAAGAGCCTGGGCTAGGGCTATAGAGATGGCTCAGAGGTTAAGAGCCCTGGCTGCTCTTCCAGAGGTCCCGAGTTCAATTCCCAGCAACCACATGTTGGCTCACAACCATCTGTAATAAGATCTGGTGCTCTCTTCTGGCCTACAGGCATGCATGCACACAAAACACTGTATACATAATAAATTAAAAAAAAAAAAAGAAAAAAGAGCCTAGGCTACATGAGCCCCCATCTCAGAAAAGAATGAGAGGGGTTCTGTGTCACTTTTCCTTACCAGAAACAGTATTTATAACATGTACTTACATGTGTTAGTATTCTAAGTAAGCTAGAACATACTCAAAGTGAACGGGGTAATATGAGGAGGATATCCTATATTATAATGGGTTTTCTCACCCACAAGAAGGTCTTATACCAATGTTTTATTGATATAAAGGGACAACGTATCTCTGTTCACTCACTTGACAGGACAGTTTATATACCCAACACAGTAGCATGTTAAAGACACCAACCTTGGGTGCAGGTAAAAAGACCCAGTTAAGTCTCAAAATGTATGGTGAACACTGACCCATCCTCACTGTCAATAACTTGGGGAACATGCTCTGTTTCCTAATAGAAACTAACCAACCATTACCAGAAAGCCAGCCCTATAGGACATCATATTGTTGATGTTCATTTGGTTTGGGTTGTTAGGTTTTTAAGACAGGGTCTCTCAAACATCAAATCTCAAGTATCCCAGACTCAAGGCTAGCCTTGAACTTCTGATCTTCCTGCCTTTGCCTCCCAAATACATCCTCCCACACCTATTTTATGTTATACAAGGGACCGAACAAGGGCTTCATGCATGCATGCCAGGAAAGCACTCTACCAATTGAGCTATATTTCCAGCCAGGATATCCACTTTTATTGGTATTATCCAAAGCAAAGAAATAAAAAAGAATGGCAAAATAAAAAATACTTAATAAAAAAAAAAAAAACATAAAAAGAGATGAAAAAAGAACACTCTGGCATTTCCTGGCCTGGAAGAGGACACAGATTTCATTAGTGGTTTCCAATGCACAAAAGGCTTTGATGAGGTAAGCCTCGGTGTTTCTACAACTCTCCTTTCTGAGTGAGGCCTGTGCTTAGGCATTTCCTTCTATTGACTTCAGAGATGCCTTCCTCAAGTCAGAAGTGAATGCCAATATTTTGCTTGCTGATACATAAAGCAAGGG
The DNA here is from genome assembly GCF_903995425.1 of Onychomys torridus. NCBI lineage: Eukaryota > Metazoa > Chordata > Mammalia > Rodentia > Cricetidae > Onychomys > Onychomys torridus. Next base: position 20,848,512 of record NC_050464.1, on the reverse strand, counting down.
CTTAGCATTCCTAAAACACACAAATACAGGTTTCCGCCTTCTGAGGCTTTAGCAGGCTGTCTGTAGGCATTTCTTTCCCACCCTATAATTTTTTTTCTCTGCCTTTGTTAAAAACTATAAGCACATCTGCAGAAGATTAAACAGTGACACTGTAAACGGCCGTCATTTCTTTCCTCTGGGTACTTGGCAGCCAGAGTGCAGAAGCCAGATCGCACCCCAGGCTGTCACACAGGGTGTCAATTGTCTGGGCGCCCACTTAAGCCATCCATACCTACCAGTCACGCACTCACAATGCCAGCTTGACTTAGCTCTCTACTCTAAGACTGCCACGGGGGGAAATGCACGAGACAGCTGGGGGGGTTGGCAAAGGCATGGTGTGTGTTTGGCAGGGCCAGAATAACACCAAGAAAAGTACGATGACGTCTAGGAGTAGCCATTTATAAAAGGTGAAATCATGGACATTTGTAGTGAGGCACCTTGCCAGTATCTTGGTCATCACTATCCCTCCCCAATGTAGTTCCTCTGACTCCCCCGCCACAACATCCTCAGTGGTCTCATTCTTTTTTTCCTAAGGCTTATTAATTTTTGTTTTACAGAAATGAATGTTTTGCCTGCATAGATGTCTGTGTACCATATGTGTGCCGTGCCCGTGAAGGCCTGAAAAGGGTGTCAGATCCCCTAGAACTGAAATTACAAATAGTTGTTAGCCACCACGTAGGTGGCTAGGAATCAAACTGGGGTCCTCTGGAAGAGCAGCCAGTGTTCTTTCTTAACCACGGAGCTGTCTCTCCAGCTCCCTATGATCTCATTCCTAATGCTACATAGACAAAGGACACATCCCAGGACAACAAAGTTCTAACCACATTCTCGGGTCCCATTCTACACAGCGTGGTCATCTACCAGAAGTGAAAATAATAATAACCAGGAGCATCTGACAGACAGGGAGTAGGAGCCCAATGTAATTAGCAAAGGTTTCCCACAGCTGTCATCGCCAGTATGTTCCTCTTGGTAACACCCCAGGTCATCCCAGGACAAGTAACAATCAGACTCAAAAAGTAAAAGATGCCACATGTAAGATCTTTACATCTCAACTTTAGCAACTAAATAGTAAAGAAAAACATCCGGTAAGATCTTTCTCAGGAGGCAAGCTCCACGCTTAGTAACAATGTTGAGTTTTAGGTGGAGGTGACTTCTTTCCATTAGGCTAGGTAATGGAGACTCCTTTGATAAGTAACCCCAGGATGCCACCAGGCTTCATGCCATCTTGGCCTCAGGCACTTACCTTGAATACTCACTTCCCTGACAGCTTTCCTAATTTACGAACTAGAAAGAGTGGCTTCATAAAAACAATGCTAGCCAATCTTGTATGCGGTACGGCAATCAGCTCCAAGCCTCCCTCACCTTAGCCTGATGTGTGTGTCCCCCAGACCACTTGATGGGTGACCTTGTCACTTCACTTAACCTCCCTAGGTCTTTAATCCCTCAGCCGAACAACTAATTGTCTTCCCTCATCTCGGGGGAATATTGAAAAAGATCACTATTAATAGACCAGCCCTTGCAAAGTTCATGCGAAAATCACTATACAGGGCTGTGCTCTGAAGGCCTCGGTGTTTTCACTGGACCAGAAAGCGCTGGGGCTGAATAATCACATTTGAATTCGAACCCCACAGCTGACAGCTGTCCAAGGACCTCACATAAGATACTTCATCTCCTGAACGTCTGTTTCCTTGTCTGCAAAATGGTGAAGCGTGCTGCCTTCCCCTCATCGTCACAGTTATGGGGGTCAGACAGTAAATACATGCAGGAAAAGTCGGAAGTTCCTGGCACGAAGCAGGCATGTGCAAGGGGACCTGCCATAGACATGCAAAAAGCTGCTCCGGCTTCTGCCTGACGCCTCCAATTGCCATGACCCAGAAAAGCCCACGCAGCCTCCCACCTGAAACCTTGCCAGCATCGCCTGATATTCCTACCCACGGCTCCTCCCCCCAGCTCCACTTCCATCCTCTGCCTTGTCTTGAACTATTTACATCCTTCACTAAATTCCTACTTTCCACTCAGCTGAAATCAAAAGCCTCCGTGACAACAGCTCTGGCAGACTTCACATTTTACCACCCACAACTGTCCAGGGACATGTCATCTCCACCCCTTTGCTATAAGCATTCCCCACCCAGCACTGAGGCCAGGATAGGGGAAGAAGGCAGGAAGCGCAAGCCTGCCTGACCTTTGGTAGCTTCCCCCTCTAAGAGAGGAGGAAAGGAGAGAAAAGAAACTCTACATAGAACTGTACAAGAGGCAGGTCCAGAACTGTCTCCCCAAAGGTCACTAATATTGTCACAATGGGGACAAAAGTAAACAGGTCGCTTTCAAGCTGCCACAGAAAAATCAACCTGTGATCTGAAAGGCCCGAAATACAATGGCCTTTACCACCAGTTCAGTGGTCTGCAGGTCTGAGAGCCTGAGTACAGGGGAAGAACCAGCTCTTCCAGGTACCCGCAGAGCCAGCTTGCCTCACCTTGTTGGTGTGAACTCCTCCAGCTGCAGAATGAAGACAGATCTTTCTGGAGTAAATGAGTATTTTTCCTAAGTACCATCTGGCTAAACAAGAGAACTGACTGGATACATACAGACTGCTATTCACTCGTGATAACGAAGACACCACACGGGACTAGAGCACCCTGATACCGGAAGGGCGTTTCATCTGTGACACCTACAATGAATCCCCACAGAAGCCCAAGCTATCGGCATGCCCATTCCACAAACAAGGAAACACTAGGACGACTTATAACATTCTAGTAGCCAAAAGAGCAGGACCTAGTGCTCCATAGGCTAAGTCTCCGGGGTCCTAAATTGCCAATGGAGAAAAGAATTATCACGGAACCTTGCCAGAACTAAACGGCTTCTGGTTTCCCACTTCTCTTCCCCTCCAATGAGCACAAGAAGCCTGGCTGACAACAATCCTAAACTCACTGCCACAGGTGGGAAAATTTCTATGTGTGTTATACATATCCAGTGGCATCCAGACATGCGGACAATAGGAAGCCAGGTGAACTCCGCAAGGAAGGGGAAGGAGATCCCCTTTCAGCACCTCTTGTGTGCCAGGCATTTCACACGGCTATGGAAGTCATCCAACTTAAGTTTCCCAACAGTGAGGAAGCTATTGCCCTCTGAATTTATAATTATAAAAGCCTAGAGAGTCCAAGAGGCAGAGTAACTTGGCCCCAGCCATTCAGTAGAGACTGTATCCAAACCCCACGTTTCTACATTCTGTTTATTCCAAGAAACACAGAGATCTCAGTCAGAAAATGGGGCTGCCTTTGAGAAAGGGATGCTGAAGACACAGCATTACAAGGTCATTTTATCACCTAAACCATAAACAACAGAGACTATGGATCCATGCTCACGGCCAATCTAAGACACTCCTAGTCTCCAAGTCCCCTTCAGCTTCTCTAACTCCTTCAAAAATGTGTATCAGTCTCTTATCTCCCTTCCTTCTGAGAAAGAACACCTTCCACCTAGAAGTCATATTTTTCCATAAGTGATCTGAAGGACAACTGGAGAGCAAGAGAACTCATGAAATTGACAGTTTTTCCATTTTCTAAAAGATTAATTCACTCAAGAGTCAACCACAGTGTCACGATTTCAAAACCATTCATTTTTAACCCAACAATTATCCCGATCAAAATAAGTCTCACACCAGACTCTGACCTTAAATACTGAGCGCCAGGAGCATTGATTAAAAGCCTTAACATATCCTTTTATTGGCAAACACATTCAGGGGCAGTAATTCATGGCATCTGATTCAGAAATTAGATACAGAGCTAACTGCAGATTGATTAGTGCTTAGTATAAAGAAGAAAAAGGCTAATACTGGTATTACCCCTGGCTCAGCAAGTGACAGGCCTGGCTTGTCCTCATCCCAAGGTGTCCAGAGAGACACTAGTCCCCATCTGTACAGCAGGAACCTGGGCAAACCCAAGCTGTGTTCTGACAAGTGCTACCTCCTCCTGGTGGGAGAAGGCACACCTCTATAGATAGCCAGGGCCCATCCTAACATGCTCAGTCTCCTAACGGTACACATCGACCACACTTAACACAAAAATAACACTTCAAGGAAGGAGCATCACATCAGCTGAACTCAAAGGAAGGGCTCCCGAGCAGCACATGGGGCATTACTTGAGCTCTCCGGAGGTATAATTTGCAGCACGAGAAAGAATCAGGTTAAAATAAGGAAAACAGCACCTAAGATGACCATAATGGTTGTAAAACATAACATCATTCAATATAGTTGGTCCTCTATACCCTCAGGCTCTACATCCAAGGATTTAACCCAACAGGGATTTAAAAAAAAAAAAAAAAGGAAGGTTAAAAAAAAACCTCTACAAACAATAACCTGTGACTCCACTAAAAATATACAGATGATTTTCTTATCATTATTCTCTAAACAATACAGTGTAACAGCTACTCACATGCCACCTACGTTCTATTAGGTACTAAAAGTAATCTAGAGATAACTTAAAGTACACCCAAACCGGTGCATAGGTGTTTCCAGGCTACTTCATGCAAAGGAATTGGGCATCCTCCGTTTACAACATTCACGGGGTACAAAAAGTAATCATCACTCACTCAAGGGACACCTGACTGTGAGAAGAGGTTTGTGTGAACTGATCTAATTCCTCTAGCTGCACAAGGAGAAGAACCATTACTTTGTAAATGTCCAGGACACAGATGGAGAGGATCCTACCAAGACTGAACTAACTCCAGGGTTATATACACCCCTCGTGGTCAACACAGGATTTGAACTAAGAATCTTAATATTACACTGAATGTCCTATGACCTCCTCTGGCAAGGCACTTACAGGTACAATGAACAGAGAACAGCCACCTTTTGTGCACCTGTTTCTATGGGACTGAAGAAGTTTATTTGCTGAGAAACAATCCTGTAGGCTCGTTTACTTACAGCCAAGGCTTGAAGCATAGACTAACAATTCATCTTTTTTTTTTTTTTTGCCCACATTCTTTCGTTCACCTGTGGATGCATCCTTTCTCTTCCATAATCATATAAAACAGGGTATGTGGCAATTTTCTTGAAGGACAGTGAAGGGACTAGAGAAGTGGCTCAGTGGAAAAGTGAACTTGCTCTTGCAAGTTGAACTAGGTTCCGTTCCCAGACACATCCACATCAGGCAGCTCGTAATCATCCGTGACTCCAGACGCCCTCTTCTGAAGTACATGGGCCTCTGTAATCTCTGTGTGATTTTTGGCAAGCAAATGACAGAATTTTCCAAAACTCGGTTACCCCTATCCTATAAAGTTAGAGATTTAAAAACAAAACAAAACAAAAATATAGAAATAATGCTCAAGGGACAACCTGGCTCTTTGGCATCCTATCGGTCTGCTCACTTGAGTCAGACCTTTGGTATGAAAACCAAAGCCCCCAACCCTAACAGCATTTCTCTGCCTCACTTCCTAACACATACGCTACACAACAAACTGTTCAACCATCATCAATTTCCAACCGTGTCAGCGGGGCTTAAATTTGAGTTTTATCAACATCAGAATGGGGCGCACACCGGGAGGGTGTAAATGTAACCAAGAAACTCAGAGGAATGGGCAAAGATTGTCCCCATCTAGCCAAACCATAGGAGGTACTCCCAGGACTCCTTGTGAACCGATCCCTGGGATCTACAGGCTAGCTATTTCTCAAGCTGTCTGTCCCACCAGCCCCTGCAGCCCAATTCACAGACTCAAATGCAGCCCCCTTTCCTCCCAGAGCTCTACTGCCGCCTCCTTTCCTGCCCGCAATGCCAGGGTGGTTTTTAAGACAGATGAGATTGGCACTCAAGAGGCAAAATGAATTCACTTAGCTCTGTGCTCCCCTCTCTCTTGCTGTTATTTATTTTTGCGTATTTCACTAGAAGCAACATTTGTCAACATGGCAGCAGAGAGGCCCCAAGCTAGAGAGAGCTGGTGGGGTTATTTTTGGTTGTTGTTGTTGTTTTGTATAAAACAAATAAGCAGTACAGGAGCAGTTTTGAATAAAGCTGCCCTATGAAAGGCTGAAAAGTGCAAACAGGTGAGCTCCTGCACGGTCTGCAGCTGCTGTTTGAGCACCCCAAGAAACCAATGGGATGGAGCAGGGAGAGTTTCTTCACATGGCTAGGTCCAGGAACAGCTGAACTGCAACCACATGTTCCAGCTACAGTCAAAGCAGTAGAGTCCCCAGCTAATGAGAAGGAAAGGGGAGGAAGGCAAGACCCAGAAGATGTGAGAAGCTGGGAATATGCATAGAACTAATGGGACATATTCCTTTATAAGATGATGAAAGCGTCCTAAAATTGACCATAGTGGTGTTTGCCCAACTCTGTCAATATCCTCAAAGCCACAGACTTATACACTTCAAGTGAGTGATTCTATTCATAAAGTTAAAATTTTAAAGGCTTTAAGGATGAGAGGAGAGTCACAGAACTATACTCTTTAAATAGGAAATGGATACCGAAGCCCCATTCATTGGCATTTGTCCATTTATGTATTTATTTTGGGCAAAGTGTCTCCCTATGGAGCCCAGGCTGGCCTGGAACTTAGTGTGAAACCTGGGCTAGTCTTGAACTGATGACAACCCTCCTGTCTCATTCAGAGGAAGTAAATACTCATGCAAGCAGAAGGGAAGTTTCAGGAAGGCAGACACTGGTTTGCCTGCCGTTCCATTATCAAAGCTAAGAGCTGAGCCATGCACCTAACACCTTCCTATAACAGTGCTCAACAAATGAGTAACTGATGAGCCTGAATGGCCCAAAAAAGATAGTGAATGTCATTTAAAATTGACGTGAAATGAAAATGTGATACTAAAACTCATGATTCTGTACAATAACTAAAAACAATGATGTTTTTTAAAAGTCCATGCATAGACTGGTCATTGCTTTTATCCTTTTATTACTAGTAACACTGCTGGCAAGACATCTTCTAAACCCATACAGAATACCCAAAATCCCATTTATTCTGAAGAAATGGCATGCACCACGCAAGCTGCAAGATTACTTTTTCTAAACCCACACAAATATTACTTCTTCCCCGGAATGTAATTTCTAATTTACAGCTCCAAAATATAATCTATATTGGAATTTGCATAAAACTCAACAGACCTGCAGCAAGATATTAAATTTTGAATTTGCATGCAAGAATGGTCATGTAATATTAGTCTAGCCAAGGAGATCATGTCTGTAAACTTGAGAGCTTGTGGATATAATGAGAAGAAAAATTGTACACTCCAATGAAAGCAAGTTGATTAAAATGCTCGGGTGCAGTCATAACAACAGGGCAAAGGGGCAAAGTACACTTCAAATTTCATAGACTAAGTTCTGATAACATGAGAATCACTGACCCTGAGTGGGATATCCTGGACCTGCTCCACCTGAAATATGACAGTAAGTCAGGGTAAATGGCACTAGAGTTTAAAGGCAGCTATCTGGCCCTACATACCGGAAGAGATTTCTGAATATAAGAGACACATTCTAGGCAGGGGTTTATACCATCTGGGATGTTTATTATCATCAGCCATATAGTCCAGCCTATGCACTATATGTGTAGACAAAGTTCTTTGCTCTCTCAACCACTAACGTGCAGAGTAGAATGCTCCACTGTGTGTTTTAAAGCAACAGGAACTAAGAAAAGACCTGACTTCAGAGAACCAAGAATTTGCCCTCAAGAAACAGTCAAGTAAGTTCGGAACTTTACAAAAAGCAACGTTTAAAAATATAGGACAATGGCCCAAAGATGACTATTTAAATTTTCTGAGAGCCTGTTTATATTGATTACTATCACTTGCTTGTAAAAACACTAAGCAACAAATTATCTGAAAAAGAATTCTAGCCAGGTGGTGGTGGTGGAGCACACCTTTAATCAAAGCACTCAGGAGACAGAGGCAAGTGAATTTCTGTGAGTTCAAGGACAGCCTGGTACCCAGAGCAAGTTCTAGGGCAGGCTGCAAAAGCTACACAGAGAAATCCTGCCTCAAACCACCAATCCAACACCCAAAAAAATTCTAGAGCCAGGTATGGTAGCTCAAGCCTCTAATTAATCAGCTGCATTCAGGAAGTTAAGGCAAAGACTGCCCTGAGTCTGTAGCCAGCCTGGGCTATACAGCAATTATCAAGCCAACCTGGGATACATGGTGAGACCTTCTCTCAAAAACAAAGTACAGGGCTGACAGATGGTTCAATGGTTAGTAGCATATACTGCTCTTGCAGAGGACCCAGATTCAGTTTCCAGCAGCCACTTCAGTTAGCCAATAACAACCTGTAACTCCAGCTCCAAGGGATCCAACAACCTCTTTTGGCCTCCTCCAGCGCCTGCACATACCCACAGACAGACAGACGACAGTCTCCCTTCCTCCCCTCTTTCTCTCTCTCTCACTCACTCACTCTCAAAAATTAAAAATATAAAATATATAATATATAAATATATAATAAATATGAAAAGAAAAACATAATCCTGTCTACACAACAAGTTCCAGGCCAGCTGAGATGGCAAATTGATACCCTGTCTCAGGAGAAGACACACACACACACACACACGTAACTACAATTAATGAAAAAGAAGCTATGAATTTAAAAGAGAATAAGGAAGGGTGTATGGGGAGGCAGGGGGTGGGGAGGAAGGGGAAGGTGATATAATTATAACAATCTCAAAAAAAAAAGTAAAAAAAAATGAGAAGGAAAAATAAATATTGAATTGAGTTTAGGTCAGAGGTAGGGATGACAGTGTGATCCTTTCTAGGGTGGTCACTTGTTCTGTTCAAATAAGTTTTAAGGTAGGGATTAATTTCAGGTTTAAAGTATTGTAAACGGTCTCAAGAGAAACTAAGGAAAGACAATGGTGTACATCTTTAAAACGAAATCAAGGTTGAGGTTGGGAGGCTGTAATAAGTACGAACTAGAGATAAGACGGTGGTGCCTAGGTTCCCAGCCTACTCACAAAGCACCACGACACACTGGACATGGTCAGCTCTCCGGGTATTGCATATACGCCCTTAGGAAACAAGCCTTCAAAGCACATAAACTTAAGACTGAAGTGCTCAGGAATCAGTATGATAAGCAAATGCCGCCTCCATCCAGGGTCCTGCCTCCTCATTGTCCTCTGCAAAGGAAACCTCTCCCAGAACGCTGACAGTCATCAGACAACAAGCACAACCTTTAATGCTACCACTACCCCTGCCTATGATCATTTTTTAATTGTCTGTGTGAAAGCCTTCTCTGCAGACACACCTGAACGCTGTACATTGCGATCTTACTGGAAGATGTTTTTGATTTAACTGTGTTTTTCTCAAGAATCTTTAATTATGTTTTACAATTTTGTCTCTTCTTTTCTTTTTAACCGTCTGACGCTTCAACCATGGTGTCTCAGAAAATTAAATAAAGATAAGCCCTTGTCAATCAAAGCTGGCATCTCTCCCCGCCCCAATCCCACTCCCTGCCTCTTCTGGTTACCAGTTCCAAATGATGCCAATCAAAAAGAATTCTAGCACATCCATTGTCATTCACGGCTGTCTAAATGATGCTGGTCAGACTTCATTAGGAACAGTGTTCTGATCAAAAGCTATGGAGAATCACATCCACAGAACACAGAAACAGCAGCTGGTCTCCTACAGCTGGGATCTGGCACATTTCCCATTTCTAAAGGCCGTAAGCAGGGTCGGCTGTACCCACCCAGGACCAAAGAGACAGAAAGTCACATTCTCGGTATATTTTACACTACTATGAACTAGCTACACGGATTCTGCTGACCCTGCCTCTACCTCACCAACCTACTAAGGATAGTCTTGGGCTGTTTATGAAGTCTTTTTAGACAGGATGACAACTGGGAGTGGAGCAGTCCTCTCTTTCATTAGCTGGTTAAGCCACCAGGGACTGAGGCCAAGCTGCTGATTTGTTTTGGACCCTCCAACAAGCAGTCTCAAGCCTTCTTCTAACACAAACAGGCATATGCATACACACCATCCTTCTACATACTACTGTTCTCCACACTACCTTCACAGCATTTATAACCCTCGAAACAAACCGTGTATGTCAAAGATACATAAAGAGCACAGATTTCGTCTTCAGAGCCTCTAAATCTCAACTACCTCAACTCAAAAGCTTATTTTCAACCTTATTAGACCAGAATAAACATTAACAGCACTTGTTTACATGGAAGAGATGAATAAAGACTAAATAGTAGTAGTAGTAGTAGTAGTAGTAGTAGTAGTAGTAGTAGTAATAATAATAATAATAATAACAACAACAACAATATAGCAACAATAAAAAAAAGGCCAGTGTTTAAACAGTTTGCTTCTGGTAAGAGTAGAATTTGGTTTAGTTGTTTTCTCTTAACTTGCAAAAGTCCTCAGTACATAGTTTGATTATTCTATCTGCCCTCCAAGGGGAGCACAGAAAGTGCTATACCCAAGCTTCACCATGCTGGTCCTGCCCTTCAATCCCAGATGTGTGTCACCACATGAGGAACCTGAAGGTGTCAACATGCAGGTGCGAATGAGTCAGAGGTGGGCCATTCACATCCTAAGAGGCATTTCCCGGGGTTCAGAGTGAATCAGAAGTTCAGTTATTAGTAACAGAAGTGGTTATTTAAATGTATGATTTCATCCTAATTAAAGCTAATGGGAGAGAGAATTTGCATTTAGCTGCCTAGTAAATAGCTCTGATATTTCACTTTTAGTATCTGAAAGATATTAACAAGATAGGGTTTTTCAAGGCAGGAGGGGAGGGAGATCAAGATGGTGGGTTGCTATTCCCATACCCCAAAGGTTGGCTTCATACCATATTCCTTTCACTCAGAGCCTTTTAACAAACTCCATCCATCCCACCTAGTCTAGAATCTAATAAAACATTTCATCTCAGAAAGCTAACAGTCTAGTACACCTAAGAAAACTACCAGGGACAGGAGAAAACATCTTGAATGCACATTAATAACTGTGGGATATCTGATTAGGAGAATGCAAAAGAAGAAGCCATTAATAGCAGCCCTCATCCCCTCCTCTACACTGATTACCAAAAGAACAGCAGCAGCTGAATCATAGCGAAATCCTAGTCACAAGAGACCCTAGGCAACAAAGAGGGGGAAACCATTACAATGGTGCTTCTCAGGAGGAAGCTGCTTGAAGGCATTTCGATTCAGGCGTCAATCATGCCTGCCACAAACCAGTAAGCGGGTATATCTTGCAAGCAAGGATTCCTTTCCTTCTAGCACACTTAATTGCCCGACCTACTAAACTGCCACTTCCATGGCCTCCAGAGGAACCCATCTCTGTCCAAATGCACACATCACCGGCTTCAATGTTTACCCTGAGAGCACAAGCAACATCAGCCTGGAGAAAACTTGCTGGCCACCAGGCTGCCAGCTCCCACTCTCAAATGGAAATCATCAGCTAACCCTTAAATTGATGGAATGCTTTACATTCTAGTTGCCTGGGTTTCTACATCTATCAGATTACCAGTCCCCTGGGGTTATAAACCATCAAATTCACATTTAAAAAAAAAAAAAAAAAAAAAAAACAGGATCAGCACCAAATACAAGCTAAGTATTCCCCACTTAAGAACATGTATGCACAGGGACACTCAACAGCTGCATTTACATATAAGAAGTAAACAAGACATGAAAAAGAATGGAAAAGAAAAAAAAAACTAGACTCTGTGAATGTAGATTTTATATATATATAAAACCTGTGGCTAGGGAGATGGTTCAGTGGTTAAGTGTCTGCTGCTCAAGCATGAAGACCTGAATTTCAGTTATCACCTAAAAATCTTTTCATGGTAGTGTGCATCTGTAACTCCGGGGACAGAGTGAGTACATGGGTTCATTCATTGGCCAGCCAGTCTAGCTGAAAAGCCTAACTCCAGGTTCAATATGCGATCCTGTCTCAAAAGACAGAGGAGCAAGAGAGGTAGACATTCAACAACACCCTCACTTCCATACACAACACCAACTGCACCCCTATGTCTCTCTAAGAACCCTTACTCTGTCTTCAATCCATGGGTCCACTCCTCTCAAGGCACAGCTTCCACTTCTGTCTTGGAACCGCAACAGAAGAAATTAGCTGAGTTTCCTCAATCTTGGTTCTTTTAGATGGATAAAGGATCTGTGGAATCCCCCAACTTTCCCCAAGTCAAAAGGAAACTGCTCGTTGAAAGCCTATGTTCCAATTTTGCTTTGACAGAATAAATCTGGTTAGGATTTTCTCTGGATGTAATTAGTAATGTGCTGTCAATAAGGAGTGTAGTTATTGATAATACCTGCTGTAATTTAATTTTAAATATCAATAGTGGCTCTGAGTTTATTGTAACAAGGCTTTCATTCATGGCAAGGAAGCATGCAAAGACAAGATCAAGCCATGAGTTTGAAAAGGATGGATCTAAGGGCACTGCAGAAGGGACTCTCTTTCAAATGTCCCATGGGGGGTTCTGAGGGCTCTGAGAGCACAGCAGTCCTAGAAACAGGATGAGGATCCAAGAGCCATGTTACTATCAATCACCTTCTCAAGCAAAGTACACTGTTTCTAGTGGGACATGGGTATAAAGAGTGGGCCAGAGTTCAGTCAGTCAAACTTGGGCAAGAATGCTGGTCTAAGCAGGAGACAGCCTCAGAGTACACATGGTGACCGTGCCTGGCTTCTACTAGCAAGGTGGCCTTGAGCAGTATTTTTCACATCTCTTTGCTTCAATTAATTCATCAGTACTATTGGAATAATTATGTTTTCTAAAGGTTTCTTTAAAGATTGTGTGTGTGTGTGTGTGTGTGTGTGTGTGTGTGTGTGTAAATTCAGTTATCTAAGAACACCAGAAGAGAACACTCAATCCCCTGGAACTGGAGTTACAGGTGACTGTAAACTTCCCTACATGGGTATTGGTCCTCTGGAAGAGTACAATACGCTTTAACCTCTGAGCCTTCCTTCCAGCCACATTAATACGGTAACTGTCAGAACTCCATAAACAAGCATGGATAAGCACTTGATGCAATCCTAGAATTTTAATAACCATTCAATAAATAGTTTCTGCTGTCATTCCAGAGTTAAATGGGGGAAGAAAAAAAAATTCACCTGTTTACACAATTATGCAATGTCAACAATTCAAGTATTATTCATGTTGACTTGCCCCATGGAGAAGCTGAGGAGAAACAGCATTTGGAGCCAAGCAGAAAACATGTTTCTCTTGTCTGAGAAGCAGTTGGATTCAGGTATGGAGCATACCTAATGTCAGATCGTTTGATCTTCCACCTCCCAATTGCTAGGTGAGAAACCCAAGGCCTTGTGTATGCTAAGCAAACATCGACCCACTGAGTTCTATTGTCAGTTGGGACAACCTTGATTTTCATATGACATTTCCTGGTTTTTGCAATATTTTAAACATACAGGAACAAAGGAACCACACCTATGGATGGATGTGACCCTGGTGGTTTAAGTCTGGGATATCTCCTGTCCAAAGCAAACATCAGGATCTCCTAGAGAAAATCCATCAGGAGTTCTCCATCCACTGACCAGAGTCAGAGTGTTCTCACAATCACAGGACGAGACTCTGCAGCAGGGGCCTCCTTGCTAACTTACAGCCTGCACACTGAGAAATGAAGCCCATGACTGATGAGCTGCAAAGGTGATGCAAAATGCTAATCAGCTTTAAACTGACATTGGGTAGCACAGGCAAATTGATATCTCCTCTCCAGTAATCCAAACACTCTTCATGCAGAATAGCAGGCAGGGATAAAGATGAAGCGATAACATTTCAGAGGCTTCACAAAAGACTCCATTAATCTGGGCCGTAAACCTACAACAAATTCTCAGTTCTGAGAACAGGAACATACCACAACACTGGCCATACCAGGGGAAGTGTCCAAGTCAAAACAAATCAGCCAGCGAGTTACCCAGGGTGCTACAGAGCTTGGTGGCGTTTCTGAGATGAGCTGCCTTTACCTTGATCTCTTCCCTCTCCTTTATCACATCTGGATCTGGAAGGAGGGAAAGTGAGTCATGAACCACAACGGAGGGGTTCATAATAGGAAGGGTCAAAAACAGATCTTTAGAGAGATGACTAGATAAAGGGTTTCTTCCAGAAACCAGGAGGTCACAAAGTACCACCTATAGCACACCTTCTTCAAACACATCAGGTCTACCCACACTGAGAGACCAATAATTCTAAGGACTACAGGTAGAGCATTAATGCAACGTGTCGACATACTTATGTCAGGTCCTGTCCTTGGCTCTAGAAATACAACACTAATACCAGGTATGTCCTCAGAACCAAACACAAAACATGGAAGAAAACAAAGTCCCTGCATTCTTGCCTTCCATGGTGGAGTCTAAGAATGAATTCCTAAAACAGATGCTACACATATTCTAGGTTAGGGGGCGCAGTGCTGAATGAGCAATGTGCTCCACCGTTTTATTCAACAAATGTGTCACCAGGTCCCGGCCTCTAGGCCAGTCCCTTACACTGGCTGTCAAGCTGACCAACACCATTCCTGAGTCCTCCTTCACATAACCATACTTCATGGTGTCTGTGGCTTTTTTTTTTTTTAAAAGCCCTGGGCCTCTGCAGAAAGGAAGAACCTATAAGCTTTTGGGAAGAAGACAGGCTTCACCCACTCATGTTTCTCAAACCACTTCCACCCAACCAGCATCCCTCTACTTGATGGTCTGAAGACCATAAACTTAAAATTATTGTAAGAGCAAAGATCTCATGACGTCCGCTGTACCACTCTCCATTACATCTATATACGTTCAGGACCCACGGCATCTATTCACAGTCCCAACTCTACGCTGTAAGGTCCAAAGAATTGTGATCCATCCACAGGACAACTCTGCCACCTTCTGAAGAGAGGGAAAGGCTTGTCTTGTGGTGATATTGTGTTCCCCAATATGCTGTGCACCCTAATAAATTTATCTGGGGTCAGAGAACAGAACAGCCACTAGACAGACATAGAGGCCAGAAAATGGTGGCACTCACATCTTTAATCCTAGCCTTCTAGAGGCAGAGATCCCTCTAGATATCTATGAGTTCAAAGCCATACTGGAAACAGCCAGGCATGGTGACTCACACCTTTAATCCCAGGAAGTGATGGCAGAAAGCAGAAAGGTATTTAAAGCGTGAGGACCAGGAACTAGAGCTGGTTATGCTTTAGGCTTTGAGCAGCACAGTTCAGCTGAGATACATTCTGGATGAGGACTCAGAGGCTTCCAGTCTGAGGAAACAGGATCAGCTGAGGAATAGGCGAGGTGAGGTGGCTGCGGCTTGTTCTGCTTCTCTGATCTTCCAGTGTTCACACCAATACCTGGCTTCAGGTTTGTTTTTATTGATAAAACCTGTTAAGATGTGTGCTGCATCGTCTCTTTGTACAATCAAGTTTGGCATCCAACTTCATTGTTCACCAAGAGAGGATTAAGGTGACGGGCCGGCAACTCAGGTGTCTTCATTCTTCTATTACTGACCCAAAAGCTGTGCTGTAAAGTACATTTGAGCACTTGTACTGTCCTACATGACAGGGTACAGGAAAAGATAACCCCTCATAAAATCACACGGAATCAGAGATGTCATGGGCAAAAACAGCTTTCTGACCTACAAATCATCTGCTGAAACCTGTAATGTTTAGAAAGATGCAGCAGACTGCTCTGAATCTCAAGTCTACTTGATCCTAAGAACCAGATTCCTGTGACCCATCCCAGACCTCGTGAATAAGGATTCCCTGGGGGACATGGCAGGACATCTATTTTGTTAGCACATGAGTCTAGTACATCTTAATTAGGAAGATAAATATTTCATCATAGAAATGTCTATAAAATCAATAAACTGAAAAACAGAAAAACAAACTGGAACTTTAATAAGAGGAGTTATGTGTGAATTATTCCTTTGCATTTGATTGTTAGTGTCTACTTCTTTAAACCTGTCCCTAACTCACTGTGCCCCACCCCAAACAATACTAAAAAAGACTAATACAGGACACTGTATACTCCCAGACTAGAACTATGGATAGGGAGATTACTCCGTCAGACATAGACTCTCAACTCAGAAGACTTCAGTTTATACAGAGTTTTTCAGTGCCCTTAAAATTAGACTGACCATCTGTGCCACAGAAATGAATCCTAAAATTAATTAATTGAGCGCTAACACAGGCAGCAGATACTCTAGAGACAAGTGGGGGGGGGGGGTAGTTCCTCTCTTGCAACTGAGGAAGCTAAGTTAAATACCTAACTCTTAGGGGAAAGCTCCAATAGGAAAATGCTCAGATATTTCAGGTTAAAATCTGATAGATGACAGGTAGGTAGACAGACAGACAGAAAGATATAAAGATAAATGAGTAGATTGAAAAGGGGAACAGAAAGAGGGTAGGAGAGTGTAGACATATACAGAGTGGGTGGGTGGGTAGGGAACGGATGGACATACAGACAGACAGAAGGATGAATGACACATAGAATAGATGAATTAAAAGTCTCTGTGACGTAGCAATATAATGCACTCCAGCCATGTCTTAGGATCCCTGTAACTTAGCCCTTTACCTTGTCATTTTATTCTCAATGATTCACAAATCCACTGAAAAAACAAAACTCATCTATTTACTTGGAGCATAGATTTAAAAAAAAAAATATGGTAAGGCACATCCCTAAGCAATCGAGGGTAAAGAATTTTCTTTACATAAAGGATAAAAAACATAAAGAGGAACCAGAGTTCTTACTGGCACTTGAATCTACAGCATCAGAAAAATGGCAGTCCTTCAAAATCCATGTGTGGAAGAGTTCTTCACTTGAAGCTGAAAATGGGAAATTAATTTTCAAGTCTCTTGTCTAAGAGACAGCTTTTAAAAAGGTATTAACCTACATTTGGAGATTAATGCAAACACAGTCATTTTATTTTAGTGGGTACAATCCAACTTTTATTAAGACAAAGACAGATTCAGAGTAATTAAGAGCTTGTCCAATACCCAGAGTTTTATGACTCTAAATATTAGCGGAGCTGGCATTCTTACCAGCTGCTCCTCAGAGCCACCGCATTATAAATCCTCAGTGGTAATGAAACACCAGCTAAGAAGAGGTTGAATAAGTCTCATTTAAAACCAGCCTTCCCATGGAGAGCTACACTAACTTTAACATAATGTATAGCCCCTCTTAGAACACTAATAGTACTGGGGAAAGGTAAGCCTTTTGAGATTTGTTATTAAGGAATCCCGAAGAAGATAAACACACCCCAGGAAGCATTTTAACAGTGTTGAAGGTTGAGAGGCTCCCTGTGCAGAAGTCCAGGAATTCCTTCTTGATTCGAGCATCAAAAGGACAGCACACCCACACTGTCCCACACTGTGCTAGCAGTGGTTCACCTGAGACACACCCTCAACACTGTGCACTGTTTACACACTACAACAAAGCCACCGACACTGTAAGCACGCAGCCACAAACACACGCTTCAAAGATTTATCAAAAATTTTAAAGTATCTCAATAGAATATTCTCTTCTGCTACCCAAGTACATTTTCAGTTTGGTGTTCTGTTTTGTAAGATAATGTGGCACCAGCCTGGCCTTCAATTCCTGGTCCTCCTAATTCAACCTCCCACCCTCCTGCCTCAACCTCCCAAATGCTAGAATCACAGGTCTATAGAGCTAACACACCTCAACCACTACTGTCCAAATGCTGTGACCTTGACTGCTCCATTCTCAAAGATCAGTCAGCACCTTCAAACCTTTCAGCCACCAGGACATTCACTAGGTATCACCAAAATACTGACAACCTGTCATCACTTTTCCAGGCTTCATAAAATCAAAAGGCCTCATACAGATTTCTTTGGTACTTAAAAGGCCACTAGGGAATTAGTCACAGACTGACTATATTACTGCTGAAAAGAAGTCTCCTCACTGATGTCTCATTGAATTTGCTGCCCACTGAAATGCCAAGGTCTGGCTATCAACAGCCATCACTGAAAAGAAATCTGTCCTATCAGCCCAGAGCAGCACATTCTCTAGTCCTCTGCCTGGACCACAGCCACTTCCCTACATCCCAAAGGCACGAACAGACAACACTCAGCAAGTTGGTAAAAGAAAACACATCACTAAAGCTACCAACAACAGAAATCAAGCTGGCAAATACCATGGGCTCTGTTCTCAGCAGATACTCACAGTAGAAAGCTATACTAGAAGAATTGGTACCTGCCGTTCTCTGTCCATAGCCACCTGAGAAACAATGTACTCTCCCCTAAAGCACAAACTTTGTGGAATAAAAACTATGCCAGCCAAGAGAAAACAACAGATGCATTACACTTTTTGACTATTCATAGATAATGTCAGAACACAATAAAGTGTCGTTTAGTGGATTTTAAAAGGCACCAAAATAAACAAAGTTGTTTTTATTAAAAACTTTTGCTTTTATTCCCAATAATACCTTTTTTTTTTATTCCAAGAGAAAAATCATCTTCTGGACCATGACCACTTATGAAATCAAACTGGAAAGGAAACAGAATTGAAGGGCCTCGGAGGCAGCTCAGTCAGATTTAGAAGTGGATTGAGAATTCTATTTAGATAAGAAGAAGGTGTATGTGTGACAAGCGCTCTCTACAGATACCTAAAAGCCGAAAAATCTCCAGGCACTGAACAGAAAGTCCATGAAACATTTAAAACTCCATCTGTATAAAGCACTCGGATTCACAAATGAGAAATGGCAAATGAGAGGGTTCTGCAGAGCATAAACGCTACACAAATGTTAGCTGTTAATAAAAATAACAACAGCTCCTGCTTGCCTGGCATTTGCCATGGGTCAGGTGGCATGCTGATCATGTCACATCCATCTCCTTGTTGAACCGAACCACTCAGCGATGTCGCCCCCATTTATAACTAAGAAAATGAAGCTCCAGGAGGTTCAATTACTCCACCAAGGCCATGCCAAGTGACAGTGCTGATTTAATCAAGTCCTTCTGTGGAATACTCAGTTCTCAAGCCACGGTGGACAAGGCCAGTGTTTGTGGCTCCTACCATCACTACTGTCGCATTCCCGCGAAGGCCTTTACCAAGCACTCAGATCTGGGTTTGGCATTGTATTTCTGATGGGTATCTGCGACTTGCAGGCATTTTCCAAGCCCAGATCTTCAATGTCTACAGATGAGAGTGTCGTGTTAGTTTCAGAAAACCCCAACAATCTCATGTGGTCTGAAGCTACAGACAACACCCTCTCCCCAAATAACAGTGTAAACCCAACAATACCTTTTAGCTATTTGGTATGCTAAACATTTCAGACCGAGGTTCTTAATAGTGCATAGGGCAAGGCTTAAATACATTTAAAACTTTTTTTCTCTGTGCATTAGTTAATCTCATTTCAGCCTTATAACTGAGTAAACACAGACTTGTAAACATTACAGGAAGCTGAGATAAGAATTCTTGCTGTCTTCATCCATGCCTTTCCCAAGACTTATGAACAACATGGGATCATGACTTAACCCAGCTTTCTTTTGTGGGAGCCTGAGTTCCCTAGGGGATACTTAAACAAATATTACCCATTGCTTACAAGGACTAACAACAAAGTACGATTCTGCCCCAAGTTTAATTTAAGAAACCAATGGGTATATTGGAGGTACTAACAAACCGCTACTGAAAGGAGTGTGGGTGACCCCACAACAGCCTCACTACCAGTTTAACCCCAGCATGGATGACTACTTCCCCACAACTGCACAGACACAGTCCGCCATTCAGTTAACCTGTCACAGTCCATACAGCCAAACACCTCTCAACACTATGTGGGCCATAGGAGAGTAAGGCAGAATTTCATAAAGACAGCCAAATGTACGGGAGAATGTGCTGCAGATCAGGTCAGATCCACTGACCTTCTATAGTCCCCTCCTAGGAGAAAATTTCAAAAGTCAACATGCCCAATCTAGAGGGACGCTGAAAAGCAGCCACAGCTGCTGTGATGTATATGACAGCTGTGCTGCTCAGCAGACAGGCTATACAGCACTTTCTTAGGCACAGAAAGTGACAAAGCAGGCATATATATTAATAGGCATTCAGAGAGATCTGATTGCTCTTTACAAAACCAGAGAAAATACTGGAAAGGAAAAGAAAAGGATGCCGGATCTCTGAGGAGATGACAGAAGCCTGAGCTCTTACCTCAACCAAAGAAAGATAAAAATCTTAGCCTCATAAACTCTTTTGTAACAAAACAAAACAAAACAACAACAACAACACAAAAAAAACCCACACTAAAGTTTAAAAAAAAGTTTGGAAAATTATTAGTGACAACTGCTACAAAAGTTATTAAAATATACCAAAAACTCATAAATCAGTTAGAGGAGGAAAAAAAGAAAGAAAATTCTGGAAACAAAACCCTTAGAAAGCAAATATAACCGGAGCTAGAATTTACAGACAAAAACGAGCAAAACCTAAAAATAAAAACTTACGTGATGTGGCTATAAAAGAATAGCCAAGACCTGGTGGGATGATGAGCAGTTAGAAACAGTTTTACAGCTCTTGTGGAGGACCCGAGTGCAGTGTCGGCCCCCAGGTCAGGTAGCTTACAACACAAGGTCACTACAGCTCCAGGGGAGCCGACATGCAGACACATACAGGCACACTTACTTAAAAAGGAAATAAAATTCTACCAGGGCTACCAAAGAAATGTAAATAATGACCATTTCTCAAGGCAGCCCCATCCTAGAATGCTGATATAAGCTATATGCTGATAAAACTTCAGCATAAATGAACAAATGCCTTGTAAATTCATAAATGCCCTGTTACTATCCCACAACTGAGGATGCACTGCCAGAGTTAAGCGTGGGGAGGACTTTATATTGCAAGTAAGTTCTTTGTGGGACTAAGAACACACAATTAAAAACTTCTACTAGACAAAGCATGGCCCAATGTAATGTACTAACTTCTTGCCATTAAGTTACTAATTATGAAAATGTTTAACAACACAGAAAATGACTTGGGGGTTTTGGAGGCTTCTGTTTTATTTGGGGGAGATATTGTCCTTGTTTTTTGAAATCTTGCTATATGGCTGAGGCAGACTTACAACTCACTTTGTAGCCCAAGTGACTTGTAACTCGTGATCCTCCTGCCTCAGCATTGAGTCCAGGGATTAGAGGCATGTGTCACCTACCCTAGCCATTTAAATGTTTAAACAAGCCACTAATTTGTTCTGATGTTAGGACAA
This sequence comes from Onychomys torridus, assembly GCF_903995425.1. Taxonomy (NCBI): domain Eukaryota; kingdom Metazoa; phylum Chordata; class Mammalia; order Rodentia; family Cricetidae; genus Onychomys; species Onychomys torridus. Next base: position 20,827,351 of record NC_050464.1, on the reverse strand, counting down.
TACCACCATAAGGGAAACAGTCTTACTACACATAAATGAAATGCCTGAAAATGGAAAAATGTAACTTCGCAAAGAACACTCAAAAGAATATTTCTTTGTAAAAATTGTATCGACAGGAATTTGTCTGTGCATATGCATATGCGTGTGTGTTGTTAAACAGACTCACAGAGAGCAGAGAGCAATTCTCTCACACTCTCTACCCACATGTTCCTCTGGAGCGAGAAGGGGCGGGGGGAGAATAGATAGATAGGATGGAGGGGGGAGGGGGAGACAGGGCACATGTTACAGAGTGCTAATATTTAAGCTCTTGCCGGAAACATTTCACCCCTCACAGGACAAAAAAAAGAAAGAAAGAAAGAGAGAGAGAGAGAGAAAGAAAGTTGATGTCGAACACACTGTGTTTCGGTTCTATTAGAAACAAGAAGCTGGTCTAACCTCCATGTCACGCACAAAAAGAAACCCACAGATATTTGTTCTGTAGGTAGAACTGTAAAATCTAGTTCACTGAAGGATTTTGCATGCTTTTTCTACCAGGAAACACTCAAAAAATAAATCCAATGTTCATGTAATTTTTTTTTTTTTTTAATTCCATAGCTGGTAGACACTGGCCATTTTCCATGACACTGAGCAGAAAGTGAAGATTAAATCTCAGCTAGCTCTGAAATTAATTCTCTACAGCTGTTTGGGGAACTTGCATCTCAGAGAAGGGTTCAGCTGACTAGTTCCAACCCGTCTCTTCCAAAAGGAAAATGTGATTTGAAAAAGGAAAAGCGGCAGCAAGCAGCTACCACGGTGCATGCATTTTGTGTGTTCTCCAGGGATGGCTTTACTTGGATATGACATTTTGTCCCACTTTCATTTAAAAAGAAGAATGAGTATCACTTCTGCCTGAAGTATCTGCCTAGGGTAAGAACTAATGAATCAATGTAAATCTAAGTATTAAACAACAAAAGAGAGCCTTGCCAGGTGTGGTGGCACACACCTTTAAACTCAGCACTTGGGAAGCAGAGGCAGGGGGATCCCTGTGAGTTCAAGGCTAGCATGGTCAACATAGGGAGTTCCAGGCCAGCCAGAGCTACACAGTGTGACCTTTACTCTACCCCCCACCAAAAAAGGAAAAGAAGGTCTGCCTGCCTGTCTCAAAAAGACAAGGTGTCCACACAATGGATGAGTGCTAACTTCACCATCTGTACATTACACAAATACTTCTCTAAATCCAGAACAAAGCTAATCTTTAAAGTGCATTTTTTTTGTTTTCTGTTTGTTTGTTTTTTTATGGCTTTTCTGAGAATATTCCTTGTCGTCTCCCCACCCCCCACCCCCCGTTACTGGTTTGAGGCAGCCTTGTAGAAGGTTTTAAGGGGAGAATTAACTGAACAATCAGGATGGCACTCATGCAAAGCCTGCAACATAAAAAATGAACTCCCATGTTCCCCAAGAGGGCATACCCCCTCTGAACCTCACAAATTTCCTTCCTCCTCCTTCAATGCTCCTGTCACAAGCATCAACAAGCTCCTCCACTTAGGGATCCACTCCAACTTCATTCAACACATCCATTTCACAGGGCAGACAGCTTCCAAGCCAGAATCCCTCACTGGGGAATTAATTCCAGGCTCTATCCCGAAGGTGCATCCCAACCCTCTTCTGACTTCTTGAGCTAGATATTTCTAAGTTTCCCAGGCTGGCCTTGGATTTGCAACCTCCACACCTCATTGCCAAAGTAGCTAGGATTACAATCTGTGCCACCACACCCAGCAATATATAGAGTTGTACCAGGTGGACTGTGTTAAACAGATCCTGTTAAACTGGAATCAGCCTCGAAACAATTCCAATTCAATCAGAAAGGAGTGTGATCTCGGTATAGTGGAATTTTGTAAATTACCCAAGATGATTTTTTAGAAATGGTCGAATAGATTCCAAAATGTATATGGGGGGAAAGCAAAGGACCTAGAAATAGTCAAAACAATCTTGGAAACAAAGATTGGAATATGGACACTAATGTACTTTAAAACTCAGTGAAGATCTAGATAATCAAAACTGTGTGACTGCATGATATTGAGGCAAAGACAGGCAAATCAATCAGGAAAGCAAACCCGAATATGCTGACATAGAACTAAACAGAAATAAAGGGATCGTTGATTTTCTACCAAGGCATCAAGGATATCCAATGAGAGGGAGATAAAAAGCAATACCAAAGAAACTGGATAAAGTATAGAAGGAAGCAAATCTTTACTCTTACATCACACATTAAAATCCTGAAACAGATCACACAACAAGAAGTTAATGAAGCTTGTATGAAAAAAAATTTTCTGTTAACCTAGGGAAAAATCAAGATTTCTCAGAGTGAGCCTAAAAGAAACATATAAGAGAAAGTAAGATGAACTCTTTCCATCAGAACCTGAAAAACTTCTGTTCACCAAAAACAATCAATAGGCAACCAAGAAAAAGAGGAGGCAAAATCATTCAAAGAATTTTTATTGATAGGCATGGTGGTGTCTTGTGTAACTGCAAGACAGAGAAGAGCTGAGGCATGGGGATCCTGAGTCTGAAGCCAACCTGAGCTAATAAATAAAAGTAAAGTAACCATAGTGAGTAAAACACCTCAAAAAAAAAAAAAAAAAAAAAGGAAGAAGAAGAGGAAGACAATATTCACCATCATTAATCATTAGTAAAGTATAAAGTAAAACCACAATGAAAAAACATTTTATACCCTCGTAATATTAAAGATTAATGAGTGAGCATGTGCCCGGTATATTTGAGGATGTAAAGCAGCCAGGATATTAACACAATGAGGATAAAAATACTAACACTTTGGAATCCTATATGACAATTTCTTATAAAGTGAAACATGTACTTACATATTCTGTGATGCAATTCCAGTCTTAAGCACTTACAATAAAGAAATGAAGATGTTTGCCCATAAAAAACACTCCCAAGCTTGGATGTGACTGATCATTATAGTATTATAATTAGTAGTTAACAGCTGATACAACGCAAATGTCTATCAACAGAAAAATTGTAAAAAAAAAAAAAAAAAACCTGTTGTATACCTATACAATGGAGTATTACTCAGTAATAAACAAATGATAGATGTACAATATTAATAGATTTAAAAAAATTGTTAACCAAACAACCAGATGTACAGAGCCTGATGATGACACTTATATTTAATTCCAGAACAGGAAGAGTTATGCTATGGTACTAGGAATCAAAATGTGATTACTCGTAGAAGGTATAGCCAATAATTGATAAAACACGGGGCATACTAATCTATAATCCCAATACTCCAGATGCAGAGTTAAGATGATGGTGCTTGGGCTACACAGTGTCCCAGAACACTTTAGAAGCTGTCTTAGTTAGGGTTTTTATTGCTGTGATGAAACACCATGCCCAAAAGCAAGCTGGGGACCAAAGGGTTTATTTGGCACACACCATATGGTAGTCATTCACTAAAAACCATAGACTGTCCACAACATGTTAAGTCATCAAGTCACATGATCATTTTGTTTCTTTTTTAAATTTCCTACCTGACTCTAAAGGGCTTTATGAGGGCTGAGATCACCACTCACTTGTCTTGATAAATCCAGGCATACAGTTAAGTATGTCTGATCAGAAAGAAACCACAGCACCATGTCATTTCTCCAAAGCCAAATCAACTGGGATAGAGATTAACAGTACAAAATTACCGATCTCCCCAAAAGAAGATATGAAACTGCATTTTAAATGTTGTGAAGGTATGTTTGGTACTGGGAACTCTCAAACCTAACAAATTCTTCTCTGTAGAATGTTAAAAGTTTACCAACAGCCAGGGGGTGGTGGCAGATGCCTTTAATCGCAGCACTTGAGAGGTAGAGCCAGGCAGATCTCTTTGAGTTCAAGGCCAGCCTGGTCTACAGAGCAAGATCCAGGGCAGGCAGGACTGTTTCACAAAGAATCTCTGTCTTGAAAAACAAAACAAAACCAAAAAAGTTTACAAATATTTCAATCTACTAATCTTTGGGAGTTTGGGTACTTTAAGATGGGGTCATAGCTTGAGCTGGCCTTAGCCCCCACTCTGGAGCCAGAAATGATTCTGAACTTATCATCTTCCTACCTCTACTTCCCAAGGGATGAGATTCTAGGATTTCACAAATACTAGGCAAGCACTCTGCCAAGTGAGCTACAACCCTAAAATCTTCTTTGTAAGTTCCAAATTTTGATGACTTTTTCTAACATTATTTCTCATACGTACCATTTTAAAAGATCTTAGCAGTTGCTGGATATTTACCTGAATTGCAACAAATCATTAAAATGGTATAGGCTGGGAGGCAGAGCCAGGCAGATCTCTGTGAGTTCGAGGCCAACCTGGTCTACAAAATGAGATCCAGGACAGGCACCAAAACTACAGAGAGAAACCCTGTCTCGAAAGAAAAGGGGGGGGGGGGGGAGACTATGAATAAAGAATCAAGAATGAACCTACTCTTGACAAGCAGTCCCACCCACTTGCTCCTTGACTGACAATGAAGGGTCCTGAATCCAGTTACCCAATTCATTGTTCATGTCCATGATCAGTGGACACTTACCACCTGAGTCTGAAACCATAATCTGAAATTCTTTTGTGAATTTGGGGAGAGGAATGACTGAGGGATTCTGAGCCTATTAATATTTATCTCTAAGTGGTAGCATTCAATCAAATCTTTTTCATTCAGCTCAGCAAAACAAAGCAGAAAGCTAACCAATCCCATAACCTTGAATCCTGACGGTACAGTAATTTCGCTTTCTGTGCCTTTAAAAGTGCATTGTTTTCATTTCTCTGCAGAAGTGCTGATTCCAAAAAAAAATCATGAGACAGCAGCAGCCCTCTGGACTACATTTTACAATGAGAAAAGGAAACAGGAGAGACTGGAGAGACAATTCTCTCACCAGCCCAGTGATGAAATGCTTCACGGACTTTTGAACAAGAGCTTCTTCGAAGTAACAACAAAAATTCAATATACAGATGTGCCCAAGTCTATGTAGTGGTTTGAATGGAGTAATGTTCCCTACAGGGACAATTTGCAAACTTGGTCCCCAAGTTGGAGATGCTGTCTGGGGAGGCTGTGGAAGCTTTAAGAAGTGCAGTTTTACTGGAGGAAGTATATCTATCACTGTGGCCTGTCTTTGAGGGCTTACAGACTCACCCCACTTTCTGTTCTCTTTTACTGTCTCCTGTATGTGGATGAAAATGTGATCAGCCAGCTTCCAGATCCTGCTGCCATTTGGTGCCTTTCTGGACTCTTTGGAACTGTGCTTGAGACCAAATAAACCCTCTCTTTCTCAAGTTGCTCATGGTCATGATATTTTATCATAGCAACAGAACAGTAGCCAATACCATCTCTATCAGGTGCTTCTGCAGTTACTAAAAGCTTATAAAACTACTGTGGAGAGTTGAGAAGTAAAAATAAATACACCTGAACCAAGAAACTAATCCTTCTCAGAAAGGAAATACGGTTCACCCATGGGGCTAAGACTACTTGTATCCAAAACGTGTCCTTTTGCCTTTACTTAACACAATCCCTTGCTTACACCAAGCAATGTGCTGGGTGTGCTCATTTGCTAGATTCAACCTGTCCACGAGGCCTCCACAGACTGATTCTACCTGCGTCCTCCTCGCCACCTTGCAGCACAGAGTTCCAAGTGTCTGGAATGGCAGGCGACTCCCTGACTACCCAGCCGACTTGGCTTGATTTCTGTCATAGCCCAAGAAGCAAGACTAGGATCACTCATCCATTTTCCTAAACTCCCATTAGAGTGTAATGAGCTGCCCCTTCTCCAATGTCAGGAGCCTGGAGTGTGAAGTTCAAAAATCCACTACTTACACCCTTAACTTGTGTGAAGCACCTGCCACCAAGTCATTTTTCTGACTTGTCGTTGTGAAACACCGTAGGCAGAAAAGGCCTGGCTTTAGCCAAGGTTCCTTGTAAGGCTTTATGAGATCCAACACCAATGAGACAACCAAGAATTACAAAAGCTAGCAGTCTCTGTTTTCAGCTCTGTTCGCAGTACTCGATATAAGTGACCCACACGTATATCAGTCTCCACACACACCTCTGGACAGGTAGCATTACCATCCCAACTGTACAAATGAAGAAATCCGGCCCTGGTCACATGACTAACAATGGGGATGCTCAAGTTGGGAAGTAGGCAGTCAGATTTCAGACTAAACATTAGTCAGTACAACAGTCTGCTACTTTCCTGAGCAAAGCCCTTCCAAACCCATCTTTTAAATATAACTAACTTTCCCCTTCCCCAGAGATAGGAAATTATTCCAATAGAGAAGGTTTCCTCTAACTTCTGAAAAGGTCTCAAAGAGTCTTACAGCCTATGTTACATTCCACATTCCTTCACCCAGGAACAAAGTTCTGCTTCGAATGCCCAAGGCTAAGGGGTAGGTTTCCTGACTGCCTTTGTGAGTGACGACGACAGCGGTGTTGGTAATGCAATGCCAGGCAGCCTTTGGGAGCAGGGAGTGCTATCTCCTGATGCTTTGCTTCTTCCTGGCTCTACCAGAGCTCTCAGCAGCTGCTGAAGTTCAATGTCTTCTGTGGGCAGATAACAAGAGGCAAAGAGCCATTCTTCTAATGTTGCCGCCAAACACTGCAGGCTACCTCTTGGAAATGGTCAGGATTGTCTCCAGTGAGTAGATCTGGTGCTTTTTGACACTGACATGTTCCAGCGGGGAAGGGGGGCAACTGTCGAACTTCTCAGAAAGCAAAGGACTCCTACTATCACGTGATATGTCAAATGGAAATATTAGCAATAGTTTCCCAAACATCCTAGGTTGTTCTGAACATCAACAATGTACATCTCACCAACAGAGTTCCATTTCCTGTTTTGTCTGCGGTGCTAGGGACTGAACCCAGGGACTCAGACATTCTAGACAAGCACTCTACCAAATGAGCTCTGTATCTCCAACCTCAACAAAGTCCATCTTTGAAAGGAACAAAAGTACAGGCCAATGAACTACCCAAGATCACAGAGCTACTTAACTGTAGTAAGAATCCATCTACTGAGGTTACTACAGAGATCTGTAACTGCTCAAAATGCAGAGCATACATGATGGCAAGCTGCCCTTCCATAACACAACTCCCACAGCCAAGGTTCAGGAAAAATCACAGAAGAGGGCATGGAAAGACCAAGAGCCAAAGGATGTCTACTACCAGACACAGTCTTCTAAACATGACAGCACATATGAACTCATGAAATCTTAACAAAAGGGTTGCCTAAACAAGATCCACACATTCAAAGGGGCTGTGGTGGTATTGTGTTCCCAGAAATATTGTATGTTCCCCGAAATAAACTTATCTGGGGTCAGAGAACAGGACGGCTACAATATTAAACATGAGGATAGGCAGTGGTAGCACACGCCTTTAATCCTAGCATTCCAGAGACAGAAATACCTCTGGATCTCTCAGTTCAAGGCCACATTAGAAACAGCCAGGCATGGTGACACAGGCCTTTAATCCTAGAAATCCAGCCTTTAATCCCAAGGAGTGATGGTACAAAGTAGAAAGATATATAAGGCATGAAGACCAGAAACTAGCAGCATTTGGCTAGTTAAGCATTGGGCTGGTTAAGCTTTTAGGCTTTGGAGCAGCAGTTCAGCTGAGAGCCATTGGGACGAGGACACAGAAGCTTACAGTCTGAGGAAACAAGACCAGCTGAGGAACTGGCGAGGTGTGGTAGATGTGGCTTGTTCTGTCTCTCTAATCTTCCACCATTCACCCCAATAACTGGCCTCAGGTTTGATTTTATTAATAAGTACCATTAAGTATTTCTGCTACAAGGGGCAACATCAAGGAGGGAAATTTCTTAAGGTCCAACCCCTAAATAAAAAGCTACAGTCAAAATCAATGACTACTGGAGAGGGAGAATCAATTTATCCATGGTGAGCACAATGACAGGTTATCCAATTCTAAGAGTTCGAACTAAACACATGTACATGGAAGCAGCACTAAATAGACTCGGGTTGCACACATACACATTATATGCATATATGGAAGGAGGGAGGGAGGGAGGGAGGGAGGGAGGGAGGAAGGGAGAGAGAGAGAGAGAGAGAGAGAGAGAGAGAGAGAGAGAGAGGTGGTATAAGGAAAGGAATAAGCCAGTAAGCAATGTTCCTCCATGGTCTCTGATTTGGTTCCTGCCTTGAGTTCCTGCACTTACTTCTCTTCATGATGGTCCATTATTGGGAAACGTAAACCAAAGAAACCCTTTCCTCCCCAAGCTGCTTTTGATTATGGTGTTTTAACACTGCAATAAAAAGAAAACTAGGATCACCTCTTCTAGTATCCCAGTAACACAGCTTTACCTCTAACCAGAAAAAAAAAAAATATTGGCAGTTCCAAGAGCTACAACTCTGCTCAGCCACAACCTATATACGGTGTTGCTATTTATCCATAAACAGAGAATTTGTTCCTGCCTTGGGGATCCCAAGCTTTGTCATAGAGGCTTGAAGAGTTTGTGACCATCCCTTTCCAAAAGATAAGGCCCTAACTACCTTCCAATCATTTTCCTGGTCAGATCTCAACATATATTTCGAAGGCCTTCACTAACCACCCCTTCTGGAGTGCTTCTCCGTGCTCCTAAACTCTAGCAAAGAACTATTCAAGGACTCCTCAACACCACTCAGTCCTAAATCTAACTTGTTTTGAGAGCTTAGACTTTCCTTCTTTGAACAAAACTTCTCATTTATTATTCAGGACCCACCCCCAGCTCATTTCCAAAAGCTCATAGTACTCTATGAACAGTGTCAGAATGATCATTATTATGTAATGAGTTATATAATACGAGACAGGCGCTGTATTCCCTTTTCATTCCCAGCCTTGATTATAAATGACAAACAAGATAAACACCCAAAATTCATTCTACACACAGACTTTTATAAACAAACTGCTGGGAACATATTGATACCAAAAAATAAGCTTAGCCTTGAGCTAGGCGTATGACTGCAATCCCAGTACATGAGAGGTGAAGGCAGGACAATCAGAAGTTCAAGGTCATCCTCAGCTACACAATGAGTCTGAGGCCAGATGGAGCTTAACAAGATTTTGCCCCCTCTAAAAAAAAAAAAATAGAAATAAAAATAGAAAAGAGGGAGGAAAGGGGAGGGCAGAGAAGGGGGGAGGGGAGGGGAGGTGAAGGGGAGGGAAGAAGAGGAGAGAAAAGAAGAAACTGGGGCTGGGAAAGTGGTTTAGTGGGTAAAGGAACTTCCTACCATGCCTGACAACCTGAGTTTAATTTCTGGTACTCATGTGATGAGAGGAGAGAAGTGGCTCCAACAAGCTGTCCTGTAAGACAGACAGACAGACAGACAGACAGACACACACACACACACACACACACACACACACACACACACACTAAAAACTGTCGGGGGAGGTATTATTTAAGTCATTGAGCCTAACTCTCGTGGAATTTACTCCCAGTGGTGAACAGGGGTGAAGTATTTATCAAATCACATGAGGTAGAACTCCACGTTGTACAGGAAAGCCCCCTTAGAGAGGACAGTCCCTAAAGGATCCCTCATAAGGAGGCTTGCGGCACCTACCTGAATAAAATGAAAGGATGAGCCTTGAGCTACACTCAACAGGAGGGGACAAGAGAGAGACTAAAGGAAGTGAAAATCCCACACTTGGTATCGAATGCCGAAACTCTTGCTCCTCCAGCCTGGTCCAACAACGCTGTCTCCATTCTTTCTCAATGCTCTTGGTTATGCTGACTAGCACAATGACTAGATACCTGGCTGCCTCCAAACTGCTCACAGACTCTAGGCTACTCTTGGGCTGTTCAGCCTACTCAAGTTTTTTCTTAACTTCTCAAACTTCTGCATCTTTCTCGGGGTGAACTCCATTTCACCTTCTTGGGCTTTCTTCAGAATGAAGCCTTGCTAATCGATACTGTGGTCCTGTTTCTTCCTTTCCCAAAACTACTTCATACTCATTTTGTCTGCGGTTCAATGGAGATGCTAGCAAATCTCCCTTCAAATACAATGGATAGCCTGCTCCTTGTCCCATATAAACAGCAGAAACCGATTTCTGGTCATCCTCAGCTACATACTTCCCCCTTAAAAGCAATATACTGACCTCTTAAAAACTGGTTTGATCCTATCATTCTAGACCTTAAATGCTATGGGTCCCTACAATTATTTCACCTTTAAGAAAATTACCTTTAAGCATATCTAATACATGGATTTATGAATTTACTCAAAAGATAAACTGGGCATGACTTTAGTTAAGAAAGAATTTCTCACTTCAACAAATGATTCATAATAGCATTACAAATGGTGAAGTCTCTATTTCATCCTAAATTTGGGAGTCAATTCTCACACAGATCTCTGAGAACACATCATTATATCAAATGAAGCATGCCTGTACAAAGAAATTTTGCCAAGAGCTAGCCTTTGATTCCTGTCCTATAGAGTCTTGGGAATTTTATGTTTAATCACCACCAGCTTGAAAACAGATAACCCTCAAGGGGTTCCTTTACAATTTCTTAGGCTGTAATTCTTCAAGTATAGGTCTCAGCTCAAATATATCATGGTAATAACCTGTCATGGTAGCCTGTGCCTAGAACTTTGCTACTCAGAAAGCTAAGACAGGAGTGTCTGAAGTTTAAGGGCAGCCTGAGCTATGTAAAACCCCATCTCCAAAATTAGGGAAGAAACTTGCTAATTCAAAGTCCTACAGGCAAGTTTCTTCTCTCTCCTGGCAGAGATACCAGACTGCAAAAACTCAGATAGCCAACCTATGCTCTTCCATTTTTCTTACAAACATTACCACGCCCAATTACACTAAACTCTGCCGTTTCTTCCAGACGTCTTCTTGAACTATGATGCGCATACTGTCTGATCATCAATTTGCATGTCATTTCCTTTTAATTGGATTCCACCCAACCAAAATTACAGCTGTTCTGTCTATGAAAGAATAAAGGGAATTTTTTCCCTTTTCAACAATGCTAGGGTCCCTAGCAGGGAATCAAACTGTCACTCCATTTGCCATTAATTATCCTGTGCTACACCACTGTTTCCCTTCCATCATAAAGCCCTGAGCCATCCTCTTTCCCCTGTGATTAACAGCAGTCATGATGATGCCTTACCTCCAATGAACCAACACAATGGGGAGGTCGAGGAACCAGGCATATGCCAAGCAATGACAAGAATGCTTTAAGCACAACATGTAACTCAGAGGAGTTCCTTATACAAAACAGACAAATGCTGGAGTTGAAAGCTCATCTTATGCATCTCAAGGGAGACGCTTCCTGTTTCAGTCCACTGCACTACCTCAGGGGGTCCTGACAGGTTTCCTGACAGCAAACAAGGAGGCTAAGACAGGTACCTCCAATCTCTTTAGCCTGAAATTTCTCCTCCAGTCATGGTGAAGACCTTAGTGTCCTCTGCGGAACAACTCCCCTGGCAGTTAAAAGCTCCCATTAACTCTACCATTAGTCCATTGGCTCTCAACCAGTAGGCCGTGACCTCTTTGGCAAACCTCTATCTACAAAAATATTTACATTAAAATTCTTAATAGTAGCGAAATTACAGTTATGAAGCAGCAAGAGAATAATTTTGTAGTTCAGGGGGCATGTCACGACAACATAAAGTGTCAAAGCATTAGAAGAACCGCTGCATTAGCCTATCCTTCGTGTTCTCTAAAGCTCGGGATAACAACCCGGGATGTCGGCAATAGTCAAACAGTTTCATAAGAGACTCAGTTAAAGACCTAGGACAGCTGTCCTTTAAAACTCCAGAGCTTCAAGTGTGAAAAAGGAAAATGATATCTTTTTCAATATGACTCTACAGAGTAGAACAAGAACCAGTAGGTTCTAGAAATCTGCAGAGAGACTTCCCTCATTATAAAGCAGGAACTAATAAATACAAAATCAGTGTTACTTGCAAAGGCAGGCCATTCCAAATCAGCACCAAGAGGATGATGGGTTTGAAACGCTGGCCAAGAATACTCTGGATTTCTTCAAACTCTGGAATTCTACACAACTAACTGATAAGCATTTGTTACAATGCAGTGGCTACGCTTTTAAACAGTAGTAGCCTCCCAACACACAAGCGGGCAAAGAGAGAATGTGTTCACAGTCAACAATTCACTGTGCAAAGACGGGGTGGGAGGACATTATGGAAGAATCTTGCCTGAAGGAAATGGGCCCAGAGGCATTCCTGTCACCCATTTTTTAAAGGGTTTATTTTTAATATTTTTAAAGTATGGGTATATGTGTGGGTAGGGTTGTTGCAAAAGTGCAGAGCCTGAAGAGGCCAGAAAGGGGCACTATATTCCCTGGGTCTGGAATTATAGGTTGTTTTGTAAGCTGCCAGAAGTGAGTGCTGAGAACTAGCCTTGAATTCTTCACAAGAGCATCAACAGTCCCTGGACTATCTCTCCAGTCCTGGGTCTACCATTTAATGAACATGAAGAAGCTTGCTTATATATAGTGAACATGCTCCAGAATGCATCCATCTCTACACAGGACAGTGAGGCTATCCTGTATGGATACCTGTGACCCTCCCAAATGAAAGCCCTGTGTTTCTCTGAAGAGACACCGCCTTGGTAACCATCCCTCAAGCTCTCCTCCTCTCTTCACTCTACTTCCGGTATGCCTGTAGACTTCACTAAGAAGGGATGGACACTAAACCTAACAGAGAACATTTCAAAAGATCAGAGGCATATATGGGCAGCTTACATCTGACAAAAGTACAAAGGCAGTTTCATGAGAAAGAGATAGTCTCTTCAACAAATTATGTTCCAACATCTGGCTATCCATATGGGGAAAAAAGTATTTTCAATCCATACTTCCCCATGTATGAAAAACTTAGAATGAATCACAGACCAAAATGTAAAAGCTAACAATCTAAACATTCTACTTAAAAACAACTTTGTGACTTTCAGGCAGATTTCTTAGTGCTTGATACCAAAAGCATGATTCATAAAGAGCACATTGATATTTGGACTTCATCAAAATGTGAGACTTCTGATTCATTTCTTCATTGCCAAGATTTCTAGCATTCTGCATGAAGAAAAATGGGCACTGAATGAGTTAGGTTTTTAATCCTAATTTTTTTAAAACTCCTACTTTTCAAAGGACACTGTTAAGCATGAAAATACAAACCACAGGCTAGAGAAATATAACTACAAATCAAACATTCACTAAAACACTTGAAATAGGACTGGAGAAATAACTCTGTAGCTAAGAACACATCCTACTCATCCAGGGGACCCAAGTTCAGTTCCTAGCACCTACATTAGATGACTCATAGCCATCTTCAACTCCAGCTCCAGGAGATGTATACAACACTCTCTTAGCCTCTGTGGGTACTCACACACACATGGCACACACTCACACAGAGATGCACACACAAATTAATAAATAAAAAAGAATCCTTAAAATAAAGCCACATAAACATACCAGAATTTTGAGAACCAGCAAAATATTTTAATAAATGCTCTGTCGAAGAAGATGCATGGAAAACAGGTACACGAAAAGATGTCCAACATCATTAGTCATATGGAAAAGGTCATTTAAGCCACCATGAGATCTCACCATATAGCTTTCTTGTTTGTCTGTTTTTGTTTTTCAAAACAGGGTTTCTCTATGTGGTTTTGGCTGTCCTGAAACTCACTCTGTAAACCAGGCTGGCCTTGAACCCAGAGATCCATCTGCCTCTGCCTCCCAAGTGCTGGGATCAAAGTCATGCACCACCACTATGTGGCACCATATAGTTATTAGAACGGCTAAAGCTTCTGAGGTTTTCACCTTATCAGGTGTGTTGGCAATAATGTGAAGGAAATGAAGACTATTATACACTGTTAGTAAAAAAGTAAAATGCAGAACACTTCGGAAACTGATCGTCTTTCTACTGTTAAACAAAGTGAAATATAATCAAACCATTCTACCCTAGCTTTTTACTCAAAAGAAACGAAAGCCTGTGTCCATACAAAGACAAGCATATGAATATTTATAGCAGCTTTATTTATAACCATCTCAAAAATTGGTGGATGCATGGATAGGTCTGTATATGTGCCCATGTGCATGCACATATGGACACATGCACACACAAACATACTTCCACATGGATGGTGATTAAAATAATTACGTTTAATAAAATAAAACACTGTATACTATGAGGTTTCATTGACACAAAATTTTTAGAAATGCATCCAGTGTACCCATTTTATATCTACAGTAAGAGAAGGCAGATTAGTGGTTACCAATAGAGAATAGACATACTGAGAAACTATTACAAAGAGGAAACTTTGAAGTGGGTCAGATACATTCATTATCCTTGCTGTGGGATGGTTACATAAGTAACCACTGTGTCAAAACTTACTCTGCATTATACACATGCACAACACATAATCAGAGGCTCTGCATATCAAACGCATTTCAATTTTTAGTGAAAAGAAGCAAAAGGGTCTCTAAAAGGCATAACCTTTGGGCTGGGGAGATGGCTCAGTGATTAAAAGGCCCTAAGTTTAGTTCCCAGCACCCACACTGGGCAACTAACAACTGCCTGTGTAACTCAGCTCCAAAGAATCCTACATCCTCTCCTGGCCTTCAAATGTATCCAGACAGGTAGGGCATACAGACACACAAACATAGGTGCCTTAGGGTTTCATTGCTGTGAATAGATGCCATGACCACAGCATCTCTTATAAAAGAAAACATTAATTATGGCTGGCTTACAGTTCAGAGGTTTAGTCCTTTATTGTCATGCAGGGAGCATGATGGCATACAGACAGATAAAGTGCTAGAGAAGCAGGAGAGTTCTACATCTGCATCAGCAGGTGGCAAGAAGAAAGAGTGCCTCAGGGCCTGCCTTGAGCTTCTGAAATCTCAAAGCCCAGCCCCTGTGAAACACTTCCTCCATCAAGGCCACACCTACTCCAGCAAGGCCACCCCTATGGGTCTTTGGGGGCCATTTTCATTCAGACCACCACGATATATGTAATAAGGGCTGGGTGAGTGGCAGACCCTGAGTCTCAGCACTCAGGAGACTGGAGCAGGCAGATCTCTGTGGGCTTGTGACCAGCCTGGTCTACACAATGAGTTCTAGGACAGACAACCTAGGGTTATACAGTAAGACCCTGTCTGAGAGGGGGAGGCAGGAAAGGAGGGAGGGAGGAAGGAAGAAAAGCAGGGAGGGAGGGAGGGAGGGAGGGAGGGAGGGAGGGAGGGAGGGACGGGAGGAGGGGGAGGGAGAGAGAGGGATGGAATTAAATCTTTTAAAAAAAAAAAAAAAACATTTTGACAGCCTCTCTGCTTGTGTTCTAATAATTGACAGTCAAACAGTGCAATCAAACAAATCAAACAGCACCAGAAATGCTGTGCGGACAGACGAACCGAGCACTGAGGAGCACCAGCAAGGGGCAAGGTCCTCAACAGAAAGAGTAAAAATAGCTTCCAGAGGAAAGGCCATCAAAGCTGACACCTGGCCTATAAGCAATAGTAATGGGCATATTAGAAATCATGCTTTTGAGGGGGGTATTTGTTTTTAATATTGAAAAGTGAATCTCACCATACGGTCACATCTCCTTTTGGGTATATGATTTTATGATAATGATGCTGTATTTTTACCATAAACTACCACACTAAATGGGTACTTCATGCTACATACAAATACAGTCTTTTGAAAACAGTCGTTTCCTCAGACCCTATAATCTTTTCTCACAGGATTGCAGCAAAGACTGATTTTATTTCATTCTGTACAGAGGGAAAATGGCAGAACTCAAATAAGGAACCAACCTAATAATTTGGTAATTTCCCCTCCATTCTTACAAAGCTAGAAATAAATTGTGGAGACTATGCTACAAAGGAAGCGCCAGAAAGGCTTGTATAAATAGACTTAATGGAACCAACGAGCAAATGTCCTTAGACCCGCAAGCCTTTACATTGACTCTACACTAATACATTGTAGACTTAACACAGGAATATCCAGAGAACCACAAATGAACAGTAGTTTTCCCAAGAAAAGTGTTCCTCTGGTAATTCTAATCTCCAAGACCAATAAAGAAAATAACTTAGAATATTAATCATAACCTTAGAGGAACTCTGGATAGAAGTAAATCTAAAATAAGACCCAATCTTTCCACTAGTCCTCAACACCAAATAGAAATTACAGAACACCTGCCCTTCCCTCATCTCTGATCTAATGTGAAGCCTAGCTCAGGTCCTGCTCCAAAGGTTCAACTCATTTCTAAGCTTTCACTTTCACGTTAATTGCCTAAGGGCACAAACAGGCCAAAGCAATGGGGTGGAACCACATAAAATAAGTGGTCCATTTTCTTCTATGAGTGTTAAAGGAATTTCAAAATAAGTAAGAAAAACTAATAGGACTTTATGTGGTGGTTTTTACCTGGCCACAAAATAACTTGTAAGTCCCATAGCTCAGCCACCATGTTATTCTTCTGTGATGTTAACACACACACAAAAAAAAAACGTCAGTGAGGTGAAAGAAGGAATTCTACATGCAAACAATCCACTAAATCTGTATTGCCACGGAGACTAACTATGACCATCAAATTTTCTCCCACAGGCCAAATCTCACTGTGCTGTAACAGCTTGGACTGCTTTGCAATCAGCAGACATAACTATGTGAATCCTGTGACATGTCCCTCACACCTCCTATTCAGTAACCACAGTGAAATTCAACAAGAGCAATGGGAGGTAAGGCGGCAGTCACAGTTTAACAGATTGAAACAGATTTTTCCTTCAGGGTCAAGCCATCTTCTTAAAGATGAAGGCTATGTTTCTTCTGAAAGCCTCTTGGCTAAGAGACCGCCATCTCAATGATGAGTTTCGGGCTACTTTTGATCTGTTGGGACACCATCATAAACTCATTCTCACACTTCAGCTACACACAGTAATCTGGAGCTATTGCTATTCAAGGTATAACAATAAATACTCAAGGTACTCCAGTATGACCGAGGAACCTAAATCTTCTCCTCAGGGACCAAGGTAGAAGCCAGTCTCCTGCATCTCCAAGAGCCAAGCCAAATGCCTCAGTCTACATTTTCTTAATTGCCAATACATTTTATAACTAGAGCATACAACGAGTAACAACCTTAATTATAACAGTGGGCATTTTAATTGCTTTTGGAAAACTAGCCAACAACCTGTGGTATACAGCT
Organism: Onychomys torridus; assembly: GCF_903995425.1. NCBI lineage: Eukaryota > Metazoa > Chordata > Mammalia > Rodentia > Cricetidae > Onychomys > Onychomys torridus. The sequence continues at coordinate 20,810,198 of NC_050464.1, read as the reverse complement.
TCAAAAGCATGCAATCTCATAAGCTAATTAAGAGCTAAACCCTGACAAACCGTAGCTCTCAGTGATACTCAGTTGCAAGCTTGTGAAAGTAAGGTATATAAAGGAACAATTTAGAAATTACTCCTGCAAATTAGACAATTTATTCAGTTTAGTTCTCCTTTAACTTTTGACAATGGGGATCAAAGAGGATCTTCCTGCAATTTAGAGATGTCCTTCAGCAGAAAAGTCCCCCAAATAGTTAAGGTTAGAATCTTTGGCTCCAGATGACTTTAAATCGTTTCAAACTTATGTTGGTTTATTTAAGCTAACTTGGGGAGGTTCTGGTATTTCCCAGAAATTTTTAAAGGAGGGAAACTAAAACAGAGATGGGACTGTGTGTGATGTTATTGAAGCAACATATTATATTTGTTCAACGGGCTTGCTCAGAGGTAGCATGAACGTATTCTGAGACACAGGGGTAGCATTTTGTTCATTTCTGATTCTCTCACGCTCTTCCTTTAGTGAAGTTGAAAGTTTGGGTGTATTTTACTTAACGAAAACAGAAAATCTTCAGGGCAAGAAGAGTATACCCAAAGAAACACCCCCCCCCTCTGGCCCTTGCACAGTGGCAGAGCATGCTTCCAAGCAAAACAGACTCAAAGCAAGAAGAGCATCCTGCTACTGGATGCTCACATGGGTGTCTTCAGAAAGTGGGTGTCTTCAGAAAGTCGCTGTCTTGAAGGAATCCCAGATACGTTAAACTTACCCAAATGACGAGAGTAGGCAGGTGAGACTTACTCAACTCTGATGGCGGGAAGGTACAGGAAAGGTGGTACTGAGTGAAAAGTTTCCAATGGTACTACACAACTCCCCTCTCTGTCACCTCCTGCACAGGCTAACTTACTCCTCTAGGAAGAACTGTACCTTCATCTGCACAGGAGCACAGGTGTCTTGTGATTGATACAAAGCATCCATACAAAGCTCCCTCCTGGGATTCATACCAAGTACTTAAAACCAGATGTGGGAAAGACACAAAAGAGCCTCAGTTAGGTTTAGCAAGGATAAAGCCACCGAGAAGGAAGAAAATTGTCTCAACCTTTCCTCTCTGCCCTAAAGCCAGTTCTTCCAAGGTAGTCATTCTAAATCTGGACACCTGCCAATCTTGTGCAACAATCCTCCTAAGTTTGCTCACTGCAACAATCCTCACTGCTTTGTGTCACTTTCCTGGCTCTCAGCAGGAAAGTAAGTACACTCTCCTTGCACAAGCACCCAGCCAGGTAGTGAAGGCCATCAGCTAAGTCACCAGAAATGTCTGGGCTACTTAATGACTCTGATAAACAACCTTGCAATGGCTTCCTCTCAGCTTCCATTAAAAACCTTCAAGTCTGTGTTGCCATCAATGGGAAAGATTCTGGTAGGGCTGAATATAGGGAGACTTCTCAATGGGCTCTCAAAAAAACCAAATCCCACATTCTGGAAAAAATCAAAATCTACAGCATAGAGTATCTGGCCAGTGAGTTGGGTTTTGTTTTGTTTTGTTTTCAAGTTGAATCAAGGTGGTGTCATCTATGAAGAGGAAAGGATAACTGAAAAGATGTCTCTACCACACTGGGCTGTAGGCATGTTTGTATGTGGAGCATTTTCTTGATTCATGATTGACATGAGAGGGCCCATCCCACCTGGGCAGTGCCAACCCTGGACAGATGGTCCTGGATTCTTAAAAAAGAGCCAGCCAGTAAGCTGCTTTCCTACTTGGTCTCTGTCTGGAGATCCTGCTCTGGTTTCCCTCCATGACAGATTCTATCTAACCTGTAAGCCAATAAACCTTTTCTTCCCCTGGTTGCTTTTGATTGTGGTGTTTTCCATAGCAACAGGAAACTAACTAGGACATCATCTAAATCAAAACTCTAACAAACCACCAAGCATGCCTTTTACTCTCCTATATCACTTATCACTTCTCTATTAAAAAAAGCGGAACTCAGGAATACACATTGTCACTGCACAGTGGGATAGTAACTCTGATCAGACATATTTCTTAAAATAACTTGGCACAGGGTGAGAGCAAGTGACTAAAAACATCCTCGCCCCCCCCCCCCCAAGGGACCAGTGCCAAGCAGTTCCAGACTGGCTCACTGCAGACTGACTGATGACATCCACCACACTCCTCCAAACAGAAAGTGATGTTTGATCACTAACACCATCCATGACTGAACACCAGACTCCCACCTCAGCATGCTATCAGAGGGCCTGAGAGACTGCCAATGCCTTTGTTTACATTCGTCACCCAGGAGAAGAGAATGTCTCAGAAAGGCTGGTCTTCCGGCCACCCATGATAAACAGTTTAGGGAAGCTGATCAATCTGACACCCTGGGCTTTTTTTTCCCCTGCTTGTGCTTCTGCAGATATCAACAAAGCATGGCTATCAGACAGGGTTTGCTAAATTAAACTCCACAGTGCCCTCCCTGAGCCAATCAGACTTCTCTTGAACAAACCGGCTTTCACAAAGAGATTCAAAGGATCAAACATGCCACTCGGCCCTCATTCCAGTCTGTTTCTGGAAACCCAGAGACAGCCTACACCGCAGTGACCCACAGGAGGAGCTCTGCACTCAAGCCAGAAGCCAGGTACACAGACGCGCGCGGTAGTCGAGATTCAGAATCCAAAACCTCACAATGGATGACTGTCGGTGACACTTAGTGATATGATCTGGACATGCTGAACAAGGTAAGAGTTGAAACTGCTGAGAGAGACCTTCTTAGGTCAACATTTTAGCTAATGATTATCATAAACACTGGCTAATTGATACTGAAAAACAGATTCAGATACATTAATTCCACAAAAATATGGAATCCAAGCTGTTTTGTGCACATGTGTATTAACCCCAGGAACCAGACAAACCTGGAAGACTATTGCTTTCAAATAGTTACTGAATTTCTTCAGCTCTCACAACTACCTACATGAGGAAACTAAAGATTTAAGGCATTGAAAGGGAGTCTGGGAGCTTGGCTTAGCAGTACACTGTATGCCTAGAATACCCTAGTGAGGGGTAGGTAAGGGGTGTGGCTCAGCAGTAGAGCACTTTCCTAGACTGCCCCAGTGAGGGGCTGGGGCACTGACCTAGTAACTAATACATAAGGTTCAACTCCAAGTGCAGGGAGAGGGAGAAAAGAGAGGGAGGTGTGTTGAGATTTAAAGAGCATATTCAAAACTGCACAGGGGCCAAGGAGCAGCATGACATTTCTCTACTTTGTGACATTTCCTTTTATTTTAAGTGTATGGATGTTTTGTCTGCATGTACGTCTGCATGTATGTCTGCATGTACGTCTGCATGTATGTCTGCATGTATGTCTGCATGTATGTCTGTATGCCACTCTTCGTGTCTGATGCCAACAGAGACCAGAAGAGGATACTGGATCCCCTGGAAATAGAGTGACAGATGGACAGATGGTTGTGCACACCATGTGCGTGCTGGGGATTGAACCAGGGTCCTTTGAAAGGACAGCCATTGGCCAGGCCGTGGTGGCGCACACCTTTAATCCCAGCACTCAGGAGGCAGAAGCAGGCGGATCTCTGAGTTTGAGGCCAGCGTGGTCTATAGGGTGAGTTCCAGGGCAGCCAGGGCTACACAGAGAAACCCTGTGTTGAAATATCAAAAAGAATTTTTAAAAGGACAGTCAGAGCTCTTGACAGCTGAGCCAGCTCTCTGGCCCCAGCATGACATTTCTTACCCCTATATATCCTTAGCACATAATTCTGCATATTTGCGGCTATAACCACTAGGTTACTGTATAGCTCAAGCAGTCCTTTACTAAGAGCCTATTCAAGGTTTACAGGGAGTTGGATACTTACTATACAATTCATATCTTCCTCATGATGAATGATAAAAAACAAGCCAATGAAAACAAACTAGGTAAACCACAATTCTAGAACTCAAATTATACTCATAAAGAGTGGTGTATCTTACGGACGGGGGAAAGTTGTACATAAAGCATGCAGGTGAAGTCTCATCATGAAAGCACAGGAGTTGACTGCAGTGCCTACTGCTGATCTCTTAAGAAAATGGAAGAACCCTTCTTTGGTAGTTAAGATGGCCAATAGAACGTGGGAGCCAGAGGCCAGTGAGATGGCTTCCTGGGCAAAGATGCTGGACACTAAGCATGGCTACCTTTGTTCCATCCCCAGCACATGCATGGTAGAGGGAAGAACTGACTCCCACAAGTTACACACACACATACCAAGAAGAAGAAACTTGAATCCTAGGGTGCTGGTGCCCTTCCACAATCGCAACACTCACTTGGGAGAAAGAAGGAGACTGGAGACTGGAAAGGAGTTAGAGGCCAGTGTGAGCTACTAATCGTCAGGTCAAGGCCAGCATAGACTATGTAGTAAGACCACCTCAAACAACAAAGCGGGGAGGAGCTGAAGGCTGTTTGCACAGCAAGCCAATTCAAGTTCCCCCTGCCAAGGAACAAGCGAAGGACAAAACACAATTCCAAGAAAGAACTATCAGATGCTGCAGAAGCTCCTGACCTGACCTCCTGGTGCCTTTCCTGTTGGTTTCCTGGGAACATACCAGCCTTTGCAGCCTCCTTGCAGCAGCAGCTTCCCATAGTCTTTCACTGTGCGATATGCAAAGTATCATGTAACGAAATGAGGTAAAGTGTAATCTCATCACCCAACACTACAAAAGCAGCTGTGAGCTCCCACTTACAGGACAGCAGCTCAATTCAGCTGCACACCTGCAATTATTTAATGTCTAGTTAAGCTTGTCTCCATTTAATAAATGACTGGATAATTACAAAGAGAATGGGGAGGGGAAAAAGCCATAAGGTAGAATGGAGAACTAGAGAGGATGGGAATTAAAGAAAACAAAAGTAGAGGAAAATAAAACCCATAAAAGGTTCGGAGAAGAACAATTTGGCTCCAGTAAATTAATTAATTCAATCTGACCAATATTTTATAACATCTGGTAGATGCCAAGTATGGTGGGTGTTAAGCACTACGGAGGAACCAAAACTGCCATTTCTGGGCTCACCAAGTCGCTGCACTACGCCCAAAAAGAACAGCAGCAGTGGGGGCTCTTGATTTTCAAGGAATTAAAAAGCTGCCCCACTTTGTCCTTTCCATTTCACAACAACACCGACGCTTGTCCATCGCTTCCATGTACAGACAGATTTCATCTATCCCCGAAACCAGAGCACAGTGTGCCAGGATGACACCCATCTATGGGCTGTATCAAACAACTAACGTTCATTCACTGTTTCTGTCACCATGACCCTTACTGGTTACTGACTGACCCCCGATTTTTTTTCCCTTCTAAATCACTTTCCTAAATGCCCTTTTGGGACACCAAATTGCCAAAAGGAAGAAAACAAAGGGAAAAGCACAGAAAAAAAACAGAACTGGAGAAACCCCCATGTCCACTGGTATGGATTGAAATGTGTGTCTTCAAAACTCAAGTTCTAACCCCTCATATACTCAGAATGGAATAGTTGCCAAGATGGAGTCATTCAAGAGGGGTGAAGTTCAAATATAAGGACTTTAAGGCTGGGACCTTACCCAACATGACCGCCATCCTTCTATGTCTAAACATAGGATGGGTATCTACACACAGAAGCAGGTACACATGGAAGCCTGTGAACACACAGCAAGCTGACCATCATCCGCCTCAAAAGAAGCCAAACCAGTCAAGGATTTGCAGCATCCAAAGTGGAACTCACCACAGCTCTGGCACCTTATTAGGGAATCCCTAACAAGACATACAGATGCACAGTCAGATGAACTGAGAAGTCAGCAAAGGTCTTCCAGGCACAGATTCATGCCACATTCGTCAGCTGGATTTGACCCTGGACACAAACGAAAAGCAGACTGCTTGCTGGTATGTCGTCCCTATTTGTTAGACCATTCCTGGCGACAACCTGATCAAGCTAAAACCAATGCACTCGTTTCATCAGAATAAGCTCCTCTTTGACGGGGGCCAGGGAACACTTTCGTCAAATCAGGGCCCAGTCATATGGAATGGCCATACATCCATTCAGATTTCTTTTTAAACAATGTTGTACTCATTAAACACCTATTATTTATGAGGGAAGTTAAAATTTGGGGAGGACTTCTACTACTAATTAATACTATTACTAGTTACATTAACAAGCTGTGTTGATAAAGGGGCTAAGGCCTGTAGTAAGATACTGTTAGGAATATCCAACAGTGGTTTTCAAGGTGGAGAAGGAAAAGGGAAGAGAGAAATTCTCCACACAGAAAACAACAGGAAAGCGCAGTGACCTAAAAGCAGGAGCCAGAGCTAAAAGAGCAAACTATCAGAACGTGCATCCCAGCTGTAAAACGTAAAAATACATGGCCTCCTACGATGCCGGAGTCTGTGTTCCTAGGCTTAATGGTCCCGAGTACTAGGATTACAAGAGCATGCCACCGCACCCAGTTTTTGTGGTTACTGAGGATGGCATTCAGGGCCTTCTACATGATTAGCAAGCACTCTACCCCGAATGAGCCACAGCATGATTAGCAAGCACTCTACCAACTGAGCCACAGCCAAGCACCACCTCTTAAGATTTCTCAGACACCATTTCAATATAGTGTGTTTGGAACTTCAGAAAGATCAGTATGATTGCACAGTGAGCAGCTGGAGCATAGTGGAGACAGGCTGCCAAGTCGGGTGGGAGGAGTGGGTGAGGGGCGCAGAAAAATAGACCGGTGTCGAGATACATTTTAAAAGCTAAACAATGACAAAAAAAAAAAAAAAATGTAATGATGTTGGGTAGCGACGTTACCATGTTCACATTCTAGGGGGAAAAAAAAAAAGCTCTGCCTAAGTACCTAGCTTATAGTCTAATGATTTACATGTTTAGAAAGAAGTAGCAAGCCACCCACCACCACCACCACTAAACAATTTGTAAAGAGCAAACAATAGCAGAGGACTTTTATTTTTAGCACTTAACATCTCTGATATTTACTAAAGTTTGTAGTTCTTCTTCTTTGGGAGTGGTTTTATTGTTTAAGTGGACTGTATTAATGTTCGCACTTCAACTCTGACCAAATCAGCAGAGGAGAGCAAACAGCTTCCTCTGACTCTTCAACCTGCTGCTATTTTCATACCTAACCTACTCTAACAGTATAATGATCAGCGCTAAATCTAAGCTTGAAGGCGGAGCACTAAAGGCCAGTACAACATTTACATTTCTCTCAGGCTGAGGCATGGGGGGAAAAAAATCAGTGACAAATCAATTTTTTCTTTTACAGAATGGTGGATATGCAGACTTTTAGGAAGAATGGATCTGAAAGAAAATGCTGGGGGTGCTCTTTCTTGACTTGTCTTTGTAATCTTGCCCAGTTTTAGACCATTTATCATGCCAATAAAGTAGACCAAGACAGGTGCCTCGAAGAGCTGAACAGGATGCACCAAGGCCATGAGCTGCCCACAGACTGTCCAGAGCAGCAGTAAATCCCAGGTCAGAATGACCCTGAATGCATTCAATGCTTCTCTCCTTTGCATCCACCTGCCCCTGCACAGCCCTGCAGAAATGCCCACCATCCAGTCACAGACGTTCTCTGTGCCCCACTTGCTGGCCTTCTAACACTTGCTTTCTTTCCAGTAGCTACCTATAAACAAGTGGATTCACACATAAGCTACTAGACTGCATGCATGTTCCAGTCAACCCGCTCTTGTACATATTTAATAGAAATTCAATAAATGCTTTGTGAATGGCGAATTCATCCCATGAGTAAAGAACCATAAAGAATACTTCAGAAGGCCTGTACACTGGCACAAACCTAAAGAGAAATCACTCATCTGGAGGTCCTGTTAGAATATGCATCTTCATACCCACACAAAGACAGATATACATACACAGTTACATTTTTTTAAAAAGCAATCATAAAATATACATCCTTGCTCCATGGAAATTTTAGTTCAAGTAGATATAAAGGTAAGGTCTCCACACTGAATCTCTAACAAGCTCTTGGGAGGCACTGATGTTGCTGGTTCACTCACACCAGCATCTACCCAGACAGGAAATCACCTCAAGGACAATTCCGAAAAACAGCATGTTGTATCCACTGAAGGCTTCACACACCAAGGGAGCCCTGAGGGCTACTCAGAGTTCTCTCCTACGTTTCCAGATGCGCCTCAGACACTGAGAACAACCTGTCACAGAGACCTCTCGCTGGCTTAAATGGCTCACATATCTTCCTTCCTTGCCACCCTGCTTCCCTGCGGTTCCACAGGAGACTCATATCTGAACACTAACCAGCAGTCCATTGGCTTCCCAAGAAAACTGCCTAGCTCTCAAAGCAACAGGTCTCCTCTCTAGATCTGTCTGCTTTCTCCAACATGACTTTCCTCTATGCCTCAAGTAACCAGTCCCCAGAAGACTACCCTCACCTAGCATGAGGAACTTGCTACCTTTCTATATAAGCCGTGCCTCTACTGGTTAAAGAGGCTGTGTGGATCTCAGGCTTCCCTCTAGCTCTTACACAGTGCGCACTCTCTCCCCAAACACACCGAAGAACTACTCTAGATTGTTTGTGTTCTCTTCTTGCTAAGAATCCCCTCTTGCTAGGCTGGCACTGCGCTTCACTTGGTACACTGCCTAGTATGCTTTGAGGTCCTGGGTTCTGTCCCTGCACTCAAAGAAATTCTGTAAAAATTCAAAGAAAGAGAGACAGAAAAAGACCTCTCTGGTGCCAGTTTATTCGTTCAAGATTCAGAATCAGAATACCCAGAGTTAAAGGTCAACTCCACCAAAAGAAGCAGTATGAATCTGAGGAACTTACGGGACCTTAGTTGGGAGTCAGTCAGCCCAATGAATACTCAATTTACTCAAATATAAACTGGAGGGCACCACTACCTCCTCAAAATTACTTTATGAGATTTAGGTGTGATAAAATGCTCCCCCAGGTAAAAATTGCTAAAGAAATATTCTCAAAGCCCAGAACACATATTTCCCATTCCCAGCTCAAACGTCCTCACCCGCTTCGGGAAGTATGTCCTCGTTACCCCTGTGCATGCCCAATGGTGCACTGAGGGTGCCAATGAGGACAGCTATCTTACACGGATCAGCACCTGTGCTCAGACCCGATCTAAGCTCTGAAAGGGTTCTTTGCAGCATCTCACACAGCTTTTGTTTAGAGTCTGGCCCTTGTTGGGAGAGCAAACACTGGCTGCAGGGAAGGGCAATTCAGTCGCAGGTTAACTTCATCAGGCTGTAAAAAAGCAGGGGAGGAAGGTTGATAATGGTCAAATATAACACAACTGCTACTTACCCCAGGGCTCTCAAATCACTGCCTAAGGCCCGCCTCCCTTTTTTTTTTTCTTTTTCTTTCTTTCTTTTTTTTTTTTGTTTGTTTGTTTGTTTGTTTTGTTTTTTTGTGTTTTATTTCCTTTTGTTTTGTCTGGGTGTTTGCAATGGAATCCAAAGCCGGACACAGGCTAGGCAGGTGTTCTACACTGAACGGCACTCCCAGCCCCTGCTTCATACAGTCATTATTAACTGAGGCCTTGTGTTCTGGCTTGTACCAAACACTCCACACACATCACCTTGCTTCATCCTCATCACACCACTCCATGAAGCAGATAGTGTTAGTACTCTATTTTTCACCTTATAAAGAAAGTGAAGTCCAGAAAATTCAGTAACTCACAGCTGAAGGGACACAACAGTAATTTAAATCCAGGAGATTGCATTCCAGAGCGAGTGCTCTTAACTTGCAGGTTAGGTGGCTCCTTGGGGGACATACTTCAAGGCTGGTCTCCATCTGAGAAAAGCCTGTCTGCCTCCAGATTGCAGCTCCTGATTCCAAGTACCAATTAACAGAACAGAATGACAGACTGAAGCTCCAGAAAAATTAGAGCTACTCCGTCTCTCAATTAGCATGTGATATAGAGGGAAAAGTACCAAATATTTAATGTGCTCAAAACTTGGTCAATCAAAGATTCAGTCCCTTGAAACCCACATTCATTATTGGAAGTAAATCTTAAGAAATACAAACTCCAGGCAAGGTTTTTCACTTCCAATAACCTTTCCGGTTAATAATTGGTAGGAGTAAAAGAAGAAGAATGGAAGATGGGCTCTGACTTCCACAGGCCTCACAATGGAGCCTAGCCCCAGGCTCAGCAGAGCCTCCCAAGTCTGTCGCTCCATATGGAAAATCCCCGAGGCAGCCAAGGCATCAGCAATTGGATCTCCATCCTTTGCGCTGACACACTTCCCTCTGACAGCACTAGGACTCCAGCAGAGGTCCCTTCATTAAGCCAGCTGACATCATTCAAAGGGGTGGAGACGTGGTTCAACCACAAGAGTGCTCACCTAGCATACCCAAAACCCAAAGCCCAAAGCTCACTCCTCGGCACAGGAAAAACAACAAAAGATGTAATGAGTCTAGGAAGGTGGCACAGTCAGTCATCTTGCAATCACAAGGACCTAAACCCAAGCCCTAGAACCCCTAAGGACAAAAGAAAAAACATACATGGTGGCACCTGTTTCTAATTCCACCAGTGGGGCAGAAACAGGCAGATCCCCAGAGCTCAATGGCCATCCAGCCTAGCCTACTTGACAAACTCCAGACAGGTGAGAACTTATCTGAAAACAAAAGGTGCCATTTTCTAAGGAATGACAATTGAGGCTGTCCTCTGGCCTTCACACATATGCACCCAAGTGCATACAAACATGTGCGCATGCACACACACACACACACACACACACACACACACACACACACACACACACACAAAGCCAACGGATGGTGTTAGAAAATATCCCAGCAAATTTTTGAAATTACCCTGGAAGTCTAAAACTATCCACAAATAGACTATTTTGAACTTAGAAAAACAGCAAAAAACCCAACCCAGCAGAAAAACAAGCAAGGCATAGGACCAGACTGTTGATCACAGAAAAGTAAACACTACCAGGTCGCGGACATAAGCAAAGATGCTCTACTCACAGTAAGACTCTGGCCCCTGGAAACCACATGGAGCTGTCAACTTTCTCCTAGCAGATTGGCAGAGCCAGAACAGAACACCCTGTTGATAATACTGTGGGGAAAAATCACTGCTCTTCGGCAGGATCCAGTAAGACCTGGTACAGTTTCTACTGAGGCACTTAGCAATGACTGTCAAAAACAACAAAGGCGGGTGTATTTTGGCTGACAATTTCGCTTGTAGAAAGTCTCCTGCAAAGTAACATCTACCACAGATTAAAGGCTGTATAATCAAAATAGTTCGATACAGCAATGCTTTTAACACCAAGACAATACATAACCCAAATGTCAGGCTGACTGATTGATGGTAATATTGTACAACAGAATAGCATGCAGCCAAAACAAAGAATGAGGAACTTCTACTTTGTAAGATAGAATGAGGTCCATGTTAAGCTGCTATCTATCAGAGAGCAAGATGGAGCTTACAGCAGGGTATCTACTGTACCCCAGGGGGCAGATAAACATAAGAGTGCACACAGATGTACTTCCACTTGCTTTGAGAAATGACAAGCTAAGATATGTAAGAAAGTATATAGAAGAAGTAGTTAGGGAAGTGAAGGAACCAAGCATACGGGTGCAGAGATGTTTGTTTTTTTTTACATATACTCTTTAATATAGCTTTATTATTACAATCCTATGAGTACATTGCTTACACAGAAATAAACAGGATAATTAGTTGGCCAAAACATGCCCACTGTTAACAGTTTGCATTTAGACTGCTCTCTACAGACTCATGTGTTGAAGGCTTGGTGCCCAACTATTGAGAGAGGCTATAAAGTTTAGAAAGTAGGCAGTGCCAACTTGAAGAAAATGTAACACTATAGGCATACCTAGGCAAGGTACAATGAGTCTCATCTGGCACTCCTGATCACCTCCTATTACCTCACATGAGGTGAGCACTTTTCCTGTCATACCCAAAAGCCATCAGACCAAGCAACTAGAGACTGAAAACACCGAAACTATGAACTAAAGTAAATCCACACTTCTTTAAACTGTTCCCCTCAGGCATTCCGTCACAGAAATGGGAAGCTGGTTAGCACAGCCATCAATCTCAAGAACGACTCAGTCTTTGGTTTTACATTTGTATACACAATACTATTCAGGGAAGATCAATGACTATGACCCGTGTGGTTCCTATTGGTTCATATAAAACTTTTCACTGTAGATTATCTTAGAAGACATACATCAAGTAGCATATATATGTGTATGTATATATGTATATATAAATAATTCATAATTTGAAATGAAAATTTAAAACTTAAAGCATAATTAAAAATGCAAAACATAATAATAATAATAATAATAATAATAATAATAGATATGCTACTGGGGAAGCTATTGTCCCCCCTATGTTAGATTGCCTATGCTACTCTTCCTTATGGTAAATATCTACTCCTGATCCTACACTCTGTGTGTGTGTGTGTGTGTGTGTGTGTGTGTGTGTGTGTGTGTGTGTCAGGGAGAGGAAAGGAAGAGGACTGGAGAGGAAAAGAGAGAGAGAGAGAGACAGAGAAAGAGACAGATGATTCATGCATCTCAGGCTGGCTTCAAATTCACTATGTAGCCAAGGATGAGCTTAGTGTCCTGCTCCGCCTCCATCCCTTCCATGTCTATCAATTACAGGCAGGAGGTCACCGTACCTGTCTTCCCACCCCTAACTCTAACCCCTTCCAAAGAAGACAGTAGAAAATTCAGCAGTTTAACAATTGAAACCTCAGAAACTCATCTGTGAGCAAATCTGAGCCCAAGAACATGGAATGAAGCCTCAAGATAAAACCTATAACAACAAAGTCATCCCGGCTTTTACTAGTGAAAACATCAGACAAGGAGGCAAATATACTTGGGTCGAACATGAGCTTGGGGTCAGGGTGGGGCTGTCTGCACACGTGCGCCTGTGTTCACTGTCTGCCCAACACAGCCGCCTACCACACATGGCGTCTTCCAAACCAGAGCAAAGCCAAAATGCAAAGCTAATCAGTGAGGTCTGCGATGCTACGGGAAAAGCACCCCCCAAGCTCACAGACGAAAACATGGGAAGGTAGAGAGGCAGCCACTTGGAAGGTAAGTACTATTTTAAAACCCTTTGTAAGAAAAGTCATCACACCCCCAACTCTCTTAAGCGCTATCTAGGCGAAAATTATCTGCTTTTCTCTTAGATCAATAAGGAGCAAATAAGGTCAGAGACTAGAAATGAACAGTCAATAGGGTGGGGAAAGCATCGTCACCTGTCATCAGTTGGGCTCTACCCTTTGTTCTGTCGATAGAAGGCTCTCACAGAAGGAATTACCACGTCACTCCGTGTACTATATACACATCCGCTCACACACCCCTACCTCCCTGTGCATAAAATTAAGGAATCTTAACTGTTATGGCTTGGATCTGGAATATTCTCCCGCAAAGACTTCTATACACTAAATTCGATGTAGCAATGTTCAGAGGTGGGGGTAGGGAGCTTTGAGGAAGTGACTCCGACTCATAAGGACTCTGATTTCATCAATGGGTTAATCCACTGCCTGGCTCAACAGCTGGTGGACTTTTAGGAGGTAGCAGAAGCATGGGAGGTGAGACTTAGTTGAAGTAGGTGGGGTTATTCAGGGGTTTCCCTGTGTCTGGTCTTTTCTTCTGTTTGTCCCCGCCTCCCCGCTTCCTAGCTGCCACAGAACTATGTTTTGCCTCAAGTTGGAACCTCTGAAACTGTGAGCCAAAACGAACCTTTCCCTTTTGTCCCTCAGGAAGAAGAGGTCACAGATGGAAATTTTACTAACACCATAATTAATGAGACAAAAAACCTTCCTTGTAGCAAGCTGGGAATAGAGCTCAGTTGACAGAGCTCTTGCTTAGCACATAGTAAGCTCTGGTTCTGACTTGGCACTACAGAAACTGAGAGAGGTGATATGGCCTGTCTATCCGGCACCTGGGGAGTGGAGGCTGGAGGATCAGGAGTTCAAGATCATTCTGGACTACATCATCAGTTTGAGGCTAACCGGGCTATATGAGATCATATCTTTTTTAAAAAAATGTACTAGCACAAGCAGAAAGGATAATCTAGAGGAAGAAGACTGCTTTCCACAGTTCAAACCATGACTAAAGTTATTTACAAACTTGCTTCACCCGAGGTCACTGCTCAAGGTAAGGAAGGGAGAGCTTCAAGACAGAACATCCTATCCTCAGTGTTTTCTCCTCTGGTCGTCGTGTCTGAATCAGCATAGTCCTGAACTAGAAGGCTCCACTATAAACTGCTGTGCCATCACAAACCCCTGATCTACTTGAAGGAAGGAAGGTAGGAAAGGGTGACAGCCTGATCCCGCTGCGGTATATACCTCTGGAACCTCATGAATTTTTGATGCTGTCACAGAAATCAGTTCAACCAAGATCATCTAACGTGGTCTTATTACACATTCTGCTGCCGCCATGGACAGTGTCTGGAACTGTAATTGAAACACGGACCAGGAAAGGCAGCACACTTGCCTCCACAAAGGACAGGATGGAGAGATGACAGTGTCAATTCTGGAGCATGTGAGCATGTAGTTTAGGGGGCCTGGCAAGTGGAGAGGAGAAAGAGATGGAACTTAAACTCCTTGTCAGCTTAACGTTCCTCTTTCTTTCACTTATTCCTTAGGTATGAGGATCAGAAAATACCCAGATCATACTCACAGAAGATAGAGGACATCCCTGAGCATTCCCCACCACCGAAGTTCTCAAACTGAACCTCGACTGCTGGATTTCTTATTTTAATCCCCTCTAACTGTGAGTTCCACTGGGCAGGGACTTTTTTTTTTTTTTTTTTTTTTTTTTTAATGCACCCTCCCAATGTCCCTCAGCTCAGCCCATGGCTCTGGGAAAAGAGAGCATCTGCACATTCAGTTACTTTTACCTTGGCAAAGATAAAAGTAGTAGTTCTCAGAGCAAAGACCACAGAGCAGTACTGGCCGCATTTTCCTGGGAACGTGCTAGAAAGGTAAGTTCCCAAGCACCTTCCAGGCCTCTTGAAACTGTGGGTGAGGTCTAGTAACATATACTTTCAAGACTTATTTCTACTTTATTTATGTGTATATGGGTGAGGCCACATGTGCACAGGGGCCTATATAGGTAAGAAGGGAGTCAGGTCCCGTGGTGCTGGAGTTCCAGGGAAGTTGTGAGTCTCCCAACAATGGGTGCTGGGAACCAAATTCAGACCTCTGGAAGATCAGAAAGCAAGCACACACCGAGTCACCTCAACAGCCTCCTGGAAACCTTTAATGACACCTCCTAGGAGAGTCAAGTGTCAGGCAAAGCTTGAAAACCAATACATGCAGGTAGGCACACGCTGGAGCACACACACACACACACACACACACACACACCTTTCTTCTCTGTTTGTCTCCCCCCCCCGAACCCCCCCCCTCCGTGGGTATATATGTATATATGTGTTACAGCATTCTCCTGTCACTCACTGGTCAGAAAACAGAGTAAGATAACTGAGTCTTTTTTAAATTCTTGGTAATAAACCCATGAGCTAGGTTTTCTGATACTATTAATTACACGTGCCACCATGGTTCAGTGGTTTTTATTCATTTGTTTCTCTCTGCTCACCGTATAGACATACAGATTTTACCAACGGAAATACCAAGCTAGGCCAATAGCAAAGACACACACATTACAACAGAATCTTACAAACTGACCAGAACACTTTAGAAAATGAATGCTGTACAAAGTGACAAGAAAGTCAGGCTCCTGGGGCAGAGCAGAGGTCACTCTGCACTCATCTCCAGCTGAGACTGACAAACATTCAGGAAAGCTACATTCTCTGGGCTTGTGTATGGATGGTACCCTGTTGAGCATCCCAAGGGCTCTGCCAGAGATTCTCACAGGCACATCCAGACCAGCGGCTAAGGATATTCAGAATATTTAAAAGAAAGAGGAACATGTTTTTTTTTACCATAAGCCAAATTACCCTGCTGCTCTTCTGAAAATAATTCCATGCCTTGTATCCGAAAAAAAAAAAAAATTTTTTTTTTCAATACTCTTGCCAGGGTCTGTTTGAGAAGGAAAGCAGCCTAGCTCAGACTTGCTTGGCAAGCACTCAGGAATGAGGGTGTCAGCAGAGGGATGCGGTTCAGTGGTTAGAGTACTTGTCTACAACAGCGGAGGCCCTGGGTTCCATCCTTAGTACTGCGGCAAGGAGGGGTAGTTGTCATTACAAAACCAGCCCAGAAATGGGGTTCTCGGTTCCTGGCCTTTCCTTCAGGCAGGGTGCCCTAACCCAGAAGGGAGGATCCTGCATTGTTAGCTGCTAGAGGACATGGCAGCTGAGCCCAAGCTTCCACAGGATGGCTCTGTGTCTTCACTACAAAACGGATCTTGCCATTGTTGGTGAGGAGAGCAGAGACAGAAGTGTGAGTATTCCCCTCCTCAGAGACACAGTGCTTCACTAACCTGAGATCCACTAGGTCAGTCAGGGGGCAATGAATCCTAAAAAGTGTTTTTGTTTGCAAATAATACATTCTCACTCAGGGCCAAAAAAAAAAAAAAAGAAAGAAAGAAAGAAATGTCGAAAATGGTCCCTTTCTTTCTTTAGAGTAAAAACAAGCATTTGTGGAGAACCAAGAGGCCTCTTATTATCTTCCCTCAATTTGCAGATCCCCTCCTGGCAGAGAAACCACATCTGAAAAAATGTAATTTTAAAAAACAATGTGTTTACTGCCTAATGTTCATGCCCAATTTCAAACACTTCAAAAATCAAAATAATCCTGGTTAAAAACATGTTAAGTTTCTTTTAGCAATTAATTCAGGAAAACCATAAGAAATAAAGAAAAAAAAAAGTCGCCATTAAAATAGAAAGAAAAAAAAATTCCCAAACGGCATGTTAAGGTATGAGCCACATATTACCAAATCACCATCAAGTAATTCTTAAAGAATTTTTAAAACTAGATGGTAAATAATTCTCTCTTGGTTAATGTACTTTTTAAAATGAGTATCAACAAGGACATGTAGTATATCCTAACCCAAATATCTAATTATTCAAGTCATGATTTGGGATTTCTCAAATTGTTAAAATATCTTCTAAAGAGACAGGCAGTGGTGGTGCATGCCTGTAATTACAGCGCTCGGGAGGCAGAGGCAGGTAGATCTCTGTGAGTTTGAGACCAGCCTGACCTGCAGAGTGACTTCCAGGACAGCCAGGGCTACACAGGGAAACCCTGTCTTTAAAAAAACAGAAAGAGGTATCTTCTAAAAACATTTTATGAAGAGGGCTGGAGAGATGAGTCAATAGTTAAGAATACTGTGCTTGGCCTGAGTCTGATTCCCGGCACCCACGTGGGTGTTCACAACCATGTGTAACTCCAGTTCCAGGGATCCAATGCTGTCTTCTGATCTCAGTGGGCACCAGGCATGTACACAGGGCACTTTTCTGTATGCAAATGAAAAGCTCAGGTGCATAAATCTAAAAATTTTTTAAATATCTTATGAAACAAAAATATTAAATGTAGCATCTCCTCTGTATTGTCCACCTAACAATATATTCTATGCCTCTGTGTCAATATAGTAAGGGTGATAAAACAAATAGCATGTGTGTATGACAGCACAGGCTACCACTTTTCCTCCCATGAAAGGCCAATTCATTTCTGGAAATACCCCAAATGGTTCAGTACAGCAGGACTTTCTTGCTGTACAAAACAGCACATATTTTAAAGCCCATTTACTTTTAATTTCAAAGACATTTGTCTTTTTTCAAAGCAAGAAAAAGTAATTTTATCTCTGACTGCCATACCTACACTCCAACTATAAATAGTGAGGGCACCTTGCTAAACAATGAATTTCAATCTATTTTCAACTCTGAGGGTCGGCCTTGCAGCTATAATGACTTCTTTTAGATAACTCCTGTCCACTGAGTGCCCAAATACAGAGCAACAAAGCCAAACTGCACCACTTAGGGAAGCCTGAAAAGGCTGATTAGTGTCCTGCTCTTTAATGCTTTAATACAGTGCTTCTCAACCGTGGCTGGGCATCAAAATCACCTGGAGAGCTTTCAAAAAATTAAAGATAACCTCTGCCTCATTGAATCACACTCTCCCAGAGCCAGACCCAAAAATCTATTTAGTTTTAATGATCAATGTTTAGAACAAGTACTTAGTAGTGGGGAATAAAAGAGCAAAATATTTTTTTCAATCTGCCTGTTACACACACACACACACACACACACACACACACACACACACACACACACACACGCAACAAGTCTTTTGTTGTGAGAAGCACAGGAAGGGGGTGGGCTGTTCTAGAATTGCATCCTTGCACAAAAGTAAAAACAAAAGACTAGTCATAGCATGAGTTGAAATGCCCTTTGGCACCAAGCATCTTCATAATTTGATCATACTGCCTGATGGGTTTGCCCATAAAAGGGACAGGGGGAGGAGGGGGGTGTTGCACTGACTGCCCAAAACACACTAAGCACTGACAGATGTTTTTACATCCTGTTGTTCAAGCCTCCACAACTGTACTGGATGAATACAACCATCACTGTGACACAGATGAAAAAACTATGACTTACAGAGCAAGAGGGGACTCACAATGGTGAGGAAATTGGAAGCAGAGTCAATATGTGACTAAGGTTTATACAACTCCAAAGCTCTCAGTCTTCACGGTGACACTACTGACATCTTATTTCCGGGTACTCTGGTTCTTTCGATGCCATAGATGCAATCCTTTTCTCAAGGTTAAAAGGCTGGAGAAGTTTTGACCTTCATAATTTTTTAGAGAATCAACTTTTGCCAAAAAATATCCCTTTTTGAAAACTGGAACCATAGGAGTTACTGAAGATTTCTCTTCAAACGCTTAAGTGTGCCCTTTTAAATAACAGATGTTTCCATAACTATTTCAATGAGCTACAAAAAAAATTTAAGGCACATTGGGGGAAGGTGAGGCTCATGATGCACTCTTTCCTTCTCCAGAGCCTCTGTCGTCTAAGCATTCAATTTTGTTCGGCCTCTCTACAGACCGGGAACAGGTCAGAACAGTGCAGTAGGTCCACCTTGGCAAGAGAGATGGTCAAAGTATTTCCAAGGTGTTAACTGAGGCTCACTACCAATGTCACTGCCTCGGAAGCACACACACAACCCCACTGAAGTCTCTGCCACATTGGCACACTAAGCAAATGCAAGGAACTAAAGAGGCCATCAGTGTGAAGCAGCTGGACCAAACACTTGGCTCAGGTCCATCTAACTTCTTCATGCCTGATACACACTGGCTTTAGAGGAAGAAGAAAAAAAAAATACAACCTCTCTATACAATGGACCCCACAGAAAGTAATTCATACAAGGAGAATTACTGCTATCCTGGAGAACCAGCTATGAGCAGTACACTCAATGAAATTAGCAATATGAACAAACTAAGTGACCAATACTCAAATTTCTATTAATGTTTATTGAGTACCTATTACAGACCATGCTGGTATTCTTCTATGAATAAAAGATATGAAAAGAACAAAACTAAAGA
Source organism: Onychomys torridus (assembly GCF_903995425.1). NCBI lineage: Eukaryota > Metazoa > Chordata > Mammalia > Rodentia > Cricetidae > Onychomys > Onychomys torridus. Next base: position 20,790,755 of record NC_050464.1, on the reverse strand, counting down.
AAACCCAGAGATCTCAATCTAGTGAAAACTTAACTAACATTAATTCAGATGGTAATAAGCTATTTAAATAGGAATAAAGCAGAGCACATGATCGGGGAGAAGAGAAGGGATGCTTTATAGATCAAACAAGGTCTCTTTGAAGAAGAGAATCTGTAGCCAGCACTGAAGTGGACACCTGACACTTACAGTCAGTGATCTAGATGACAACCAACAGGCTGAGAAAGAATCCATGTTCTACAAACTAGAACTCAAGACAGCTGAATGACTTGCACAAGTTTATTAATGACTTTACAAACCACTGTTCCTCATTCTCTGTGAAAAAGTCAAGACACTGTCCTTATTCTCCAATGCAAGGTCTATGTATTCTGAAAGATACCCAAATGATTCGTCAGGGTCCAAAAAGAAAAATGGATTATCTATCTAACTGTACAGTCTGAACTCAGTTCCTTAATCTCCTAATTTGGGGGAGAGCTTTGTATGTGTGCAAATATGTATGTGTTTTAGACAGCAAGTATGAAAATGTATTATGGACAGGGATGCATCATAAAAACGCCTGTTCCAAAGAGCAGAATAGAGTATTAAGTAAGTACAGCAAGCATTATATGAACATCACCAGGTAAAAAATATTCCCGGTTACAAAATGAAATAAAATAGATCACAGGTATGAGTCTAAGGTGTAATTCGCTTGGGGAAAGGAGACACCAATGCCTCCCTGAACCAATGAACAGTCCTCCATAGCTAAGACCCTTGACACACTAATGATTACACCATCAGCTCCCTTCACAGAAAACTGTTTACTTCCTACTAAAGGGAATACACCAATTCATTCGAAATTGGTCACCAGACAGCAGCTGTCAAGCAGTAATAACTTTGGTCAGTCCCTACCCAGACTATTTAATACACACATAAACGTAAGTTTCATAAATTGCTCAAATGCATATTTACTCAAAACACCATTATGAGTCTATCAGACTGTTACAAGCAATCGGCTAAATAATACACATTTTTTTAAAAAGGGCTGGCAGCTTAATACATATTTTTACTGCTCACATAACTCAAAAACAGCCTCAGTGTAAAACGTTTAATTTGACACATAAATAGTCCATTATATGGCCTAATCCTCTTTTGTGTTTTTTGAAAAGAAAGTGCCTGGGTATTTCAATTTGATAGGAGAGGCACAGAAAATAGAAAGGAAAAAAAAATTATTCACATACGGCTGTTGATCTTGCTTTAGTGCTAGGCTGAAGGGATATTTAAAAAGAAGGTACACTGAACAATGGCATTCAGGCTGATCATTTAAGGGAAGAGCTCAAATTAGCCATAAGTTTCTTTCATATTGACCCTGCTCTAAATGTGTAACATTATTCACCTGTAAGCTCACCCACTAAACTCATCTAGCATCACATATGTAATTCCACAGGTTTGTTTTTGTTAGTATGACGATTACATTACTATTGGTCTAATAAACCAGCTAGGAAATCCAAAACGGAAAAAAAAAATGTGTTACGGTAAATTAAAATAAGCAAGTCAGCAGAGAACGTAAGTACGTGGAATTTGTCTATGGAGAACCTGAAAGACTCTGCAAAGCTGCGCCCACTCATCCCCTGCTGTGTACCCACACGGGAACTGTCAGAACTCTGAATTCTCACAATCCTCCAGATGGACGATTAATTATGACTATAACCCCAGGGTAGTCTTAAATCAGTCACTGTTTTGCAATGTTGCTGTTCCCACTTTTGAAATATAAGTTGCTTGCTTTAAAAACACCCTAAAATTTGATTTTTTTGAAGATTATCTGAGTATTATCACAACATCTAGAGGTACAAAACTCTGTAATTTCCCAATGATTTTACACAGATGTGGTATATCAGGACTAATCATCTAAATCCTACTGGTATGGCACACACACAACAAACCTTACCCCAAAGTCATTACCCACATAGTAAACCCTCACCTAATGGCAGTAGCAAGCTCTAAATAGTGTGCATTCACTATCAAAGAACATGCTACTCACATTTTTCCAGGCTTTCTGGGACCCTATTTTGTAAACCACTTCTATGTAGCTCATATTAATATGTGCTTGGGTCAATGTTAGGTGGCCCAGTGAGTTAAGAAGTATCCAAATGGCTCAAGCAAAACAAAAAAACAAAAACAAAACTGAAGCCTGTGGTTCAATATTGCACTCAATATTGCCTCACTATTGCACTGAGGCAAGCTATGATAGTATCTACAAAAATATATGCACGTGACTAAAATACACAGCCTGAGCCACATTTCTTAATTCTTTTATTACATTAATTTTTGTGGGTCCATGTGTGTCTACATGGGTAGGTCACTGTTCAAGTGTGGAGGCCAGAGAACAAGCTGCAAGAATCTGCTCTCTCCTTCCTTCCACTGTGTCAGCGCCAGGGATTGAACTCAGACTGTCCAGCTTGCCAACAGATACCTTTATCCACTGAGCTATTTTCCTGGCCTATGTTTCTTAATTCCTAAAAATGTAACAATTCCAAATTATTTGTGTCATAAAAATTTTTATAGTCTTAATTTTTATAGTTAACATTTTGAAAACCACAGGATGTTTTTAAATTTCTCAAATATGAAGGTCAATACCAAAAACGCTTTTAAAAATCATTTGTGAGTCCTCCAAAATTTGCAAATCTTGCCTTTTTCCCATATTTTTTTTTATTGATCCTTCGTGAATTTCACATCATGCACCCCAATCCCACTCATTTCCCAGCCCTTCATGTCCACCCTCCACCCTTGTAACTTCCCCCAAAAAGAAAACAGAAAATAAAAAAAACAGTAAGTAGAAGAATTCTCACCATGGAAGCTGCATGTATCAAGGTACGTCATACAGTATACCCTTTCGTCCACTCAGCTTTACTTGCAAATGTTCAATGCAACGAGTCATTGGTCTGGTTCAAGGTCCCTGGCTTCTGCTAAACCATCCACACTGGATCTTCATGGAGACTCCTCTTGGACATCCTACCGTGTTGCCCTGAATCATGGAGATCCTACACCTTTGGTTCTGCAGCTAATAAATGGGGTAGGAGTTGGGGTGAGCCAGCTCAAAGCCTTGGATCTTGGCCTGGGGTGGTAGCTGAGTTGGTCAACCCGCCAGCTCTCCTGTGCCCACCCCATCAGGACCAGCTCTCCTACACAGCCCAAGCAAGGTGCAGGGCCAGCTCTCCTACACTGCCCTGGTAAGGGGCAAGGCCATCCTAGTAGGAGCATGGAAGACATACTGAGTGTAATTTGAACTGTGGATGCCTGGCTCAAGAAGTTTCAGAGAATATTAGTATGTAGCCTAGAGACTGGTCTTATGATATTTTGGTGAAGAAATGTGGCTGCCTTTTGCCCTTCTCCTCAGAAGCTGCCTGAGGCTAAAGTGAAGAGTTTTGGATTAATTCTATTGGCAGAGGAAATCTCAAAACAGTCTATAAAAGACTATGTCCTGTGGTTATTAGTGGTAACTCTTAATGAAAATTTACAATGAAAAGGAGCAAGCTGAGGGTAAATTACAAGGTGTAAAATTTGAGGAGAAAAGGAGCACCAGGAAGCTAAGTTTCCATCTTGTGAAAAGGAATTAAAGCTAAACTTAGAGACGGATGTGAAGGTGCATGCCTTTAATCCCAACCCTCGGGAGACAGAGGCAAGGGGATCTCTGAGTTTGAGGCCAACCTGGTCTACAGAGCAAGTTTCAGAACAGCCAAGCTTAGGCAGTGAAGGCAACCATTGAAAACAGAAAGCTGGTGAAGATGTAAGTGAATGAGGGGGCCATGTTCCAGCACCAGCAAGCAGCAGAACTTGGCAGCTTCGGCCACATGGTTTTGGCTTTAGTCAAGGACAGAAGAAAGGGGTTATGGAATATTCCTTTGCATCTAAGGAAAGCTGGTGAGGCCAGCCATGTGTCAGGGGTGTCCCTGAATGGAGGCCCAGAAAGGCCACTATATGAAGCTGTGAAGGAGAAGCCTGGATTGCCTTGGAGACCCTAAGATGTTAGAGATGCCAGTGGGATACCTGCTGAGGAAAGCTTCTAACAGGGAATGGAACCATCCCCAGAGGAAGAAATGTGTTGCAGTCAACAAAGCTGAACATAACTGGAGATCTGAAGAGTGTTTTAACATCAGACGTGAAAATGTGGAATTTAGAATTTGCCCAGCTGGTTTTTGGTCTTGCTTTGATCCAGTATTTCCTCACTGTTCTCCTTTCCCTATGTTTTAAAATGGTAATGTGAACCCTGTGCCATCATATGTTGGAAGTATGTGATTAGTTTTTTATTTTGATTTTGTAGGGGAGTACAGTTAAGAGATTGCATGAATCTCAGAAGAGACTTTGGACTTTAAAACATTGTTTACACTGTAACAGACCAGACTACATGTAGGGACTTTGAAGTTGGACTAAATGCATTTTGCATTACAATATAGTTACAGGTTTACGGGGGGCCAAGGAGTGCAATGTGGTAGTTTGGATGTAACTGGCTCCCATAAGGTCATAAGGAGTGGCATTATTAGGAGGTGTGGCTTTGTTAGAATAGGTCTGGTCTTGGAGGAAGTGTGTCACTGTGGAGGCAGACTTTGAAGTCTCATATATGCTCAAGCCATGCCCAGTGTCTTAGACCACTTCCTGTTGCACTCACAAGATGTAGAACTCTCAGCTACTGCTCCAGCACCATGTCTGTCTGTACGCCACCATGTCCCACCATGAAGATAATGGACTGAACCTCTGAACTTAACTGTAAGCTGCCCAATTAAATATTGGGTAATGGGGGAGAGGGTGCTGGACTGATCTACTCTGGTGACCAGTTTAGTGAATGCCCTGTCATCATAGAGCCTTCACCCAGTGACTGATGGAAGCAGATGCAGAGATCCACATCCAGGAGTCAATCAATGAGAGAGAGGAGAGATTCTGTGGACAGGGGACTTCAAGATCATGATGGGAAAACATGCAGAGATGACCAGCCACACTAGTGGAAACCCATGAACTATGGACTAATAGCTGTGGAGCCCCCATAGGGCTAGTCTAGGCCCTCTGGATACCAGAGAGAGTCATGTAGCTCGAACTGTCTGGGGTGGGGGAGCAGGGAGAAAGCAGGGGAATCGGGATCCATCCCTGGTGCATGAGCGGGCTTTTTGGAGCCTAGTGCCTAGGGTGTAACACCTTGCACAGCCTTGGTACAGGACAGAGGGGCTTGGACCTGCCTCTGCTGAATGTGCCAGGCTCTGGTGACTCCCCATGGGAGACCTTGATTTGGAAAATGTGGGGATGGGGGGAAAAACTAGGGAGTGGGAAGAGGGAAGAAGGGGGATCTGTGGTTAGTGTGTAAAGGGAATAGAAAGTGTCTTAATAAAAAAAATTTTTTTAAATATTTTTTTTTAAAAAGCCTCTTCACAGCAACAGAAACCCTCTTAGCTCCTGTGTTCATATCCCTTCCCACTGTCTCTCAGGATGGTTTAATTCTTTGTAACAGAATCAGGAAAGTGTTTCTGCCTTGTTACAACCCACATCCAGCACTGTCCTTATCCCATGGCTCCATACAGGACATCTAGTACAGCTTCTCCTAAAGGCAGCCTATTAAAAATGCAAAAGTGGTACTTATTACAAGCACTTGGGAAGCAGGTAAAACTCTCAGTTCAAGACCAGGCTGGTCTACATACAGAGTTCCAGGCTAGCTAAAGCTACACAGTGAGACCCTGTCTGCGGAGGGCAGAGCCTTGCCTTGGTCTCCTTGGACTACCCAGCCTTTGTGTCTACACGCCCATCCTAGTCACCTCTTTTGAACACCACTGTCCCACCTGGGTCTGAACTTCAACGTCAGAGTAAAGAGATGGAGAATTTCTCCCCTCGGGAATCCAGTCACTATCGCTGGCCCAAGCCCCAACTGGGGTAGGAGTATACATTTATACCTGAGGATCTGTACTCACACCCTCATGATTGCACACCAACTGCTCTCATTCACTGAGGCATCTCCCCAGCTCCTACAACAGCACGTTTTATGAATGCTAAGAGTTTGTTCAGTTTTTGCTTTTGCTTTGGTTTTTTCTTTTTTTTCACTTAATCTCCTACTGAAAATCCTGTGTTCTCCAAAACGTTGATGTTATCTTGAAAGACTGTTTCCCTACTAAATTCAATCTAACAAATTTCTACGGGGTCACAACTTGCTTATCTGGACAAATAGCCTCATTTGTCCACGATGACAAGATGGCTAACAAGAAGTAAGGAAAAGTAAGATTCATTTTGGACTTACCTAGAGAGATCTCAAATGGGAGGAACAGAAAATTATGATTCCAATTTCTGCTATATTCAAAACTTCCCTGGCTCCCACCCAATGAAGATAACCCAAAAAAGAACTTCTTAAAAGTGACCTTAGGGCTGCAGATGTAGCTTAGTAGTGAAGTACTTGTGTAGCGGGACTAAACCCTAAGCTCAATTTGCAGACCTAAAGGAAGAAAAGAAGAGAAAGAATAAGACTGAGCCTTGAAGCAAGAGAGAACTTATGATGGATGGGGGAAGACATGGCTGTTTCCTGTCCCAGAATCCGAGGAGAGATGCAAAGGTGAAAGGTGTCAATCTCTACAGCTTGAGCAGGAGGGCCACATGGAGCTGCCTGCCTGAGGAATATGGCTAGAAGGAGGTTGGGGTCGAGGCAAAGAAGCCAAAAGAGCCAACTTCCATCCTAGAAGCAGGGAAGTCACTCAAGTTTTGAAGCAGTAGAAAAAACGTGATAAAAGCTATATTTTAGAGACAACACAAGCCTTTGTACATACCTGGCATTTAATCAATGATGTAGACAGAGCATAGAGATCCAAACTGCCAGGAAACTATGACCTGAAACTTACACACACACACACACACACACACACACACACACACACACACACTCTACTCCCCTAGTGAATTGACCTCAGCCCCAACTCCTTTTAATTTAATTAAGTACAAAAAAAAAGGAAAGAGAGCAAAGAATGAAGGGACAGTGTTGCTTTGTCAGAGCTTTCGGCCAGGACTCATTTACTCTCTTAAATCAAAATACATATTTTGTACTAGGTTATAAATGATATAGAAGCATTAAATATTTACTCTCCCCATTTGCTATTATTTTTCGCTAGTTACTCAGCCGTAACAGTCATTAACATGCTGAAAAGGAACTTCATGTAAATTCATCACTGATCTGGGAATACGGCAGCTCTGATGTACTATACTGGCTGCAAGCTACACCCGGCTCAGAGGCGCCATTTCCCTACAGGCAGGGCCAAATGTCTAGTTCACTCACAATTTACAAATGATTATTTTTCTAATTAATCATTCATCAAAAAACATAAACGGCGATAGGGTGTGAAGACGCTGCTGGGGAGAAGACAGAAGGGCACATGGATCCATCAGTGTCTCCCTCCTACCTCTGAACCAGGGCTACAGGCTCATCACAGAGCTTCCTCGGGCATCAGGGAGCTGCCATTTCAGAGAAAGGCTTGACCCTAATTCAGAGTACAAGTGTCCCTTAGGTGTTCTGGAGGGGCTTCTTAAAATAGCTTCCTAACCCACCCAACCACCTGCATCCACCTGTACCTCACCCACTGTAAGACATACAGCTTTAAAAACATTTATCTTCAAAAAGGACCTCATCAGGCCATAAGTATCTACTAGGCTATTCCCAAACCTCAAGGTGCCTGGACCTTAGAAACTAGAGGGCCCTTAAATATTCCAGCTCCTCATCTTACAATCGGAGAAAATGAGACTGGGGGAGGGGGTCTCCAGTTTGCACACCATCCCCATCGGGCAGAACATGAGGAGCTCTAGCATGGCAGCTCTCTTTTCTAGAACAGTCTTCCCCTACTCTGCCTCTACACTGACCAGCAGAACTGCCAATGGCTGGCCAACTATAGTATTCTCCCACCTCTGAAAATGCTGGCAGAGAAGGGTCCAGTCGCCTTTATTAAGACTACATACATTTCTAATACATAAACGAATTTCTAAAGGGACATGCTAGGTAGAATAAAAGTGCCCAAGAATATCACCACTAAAAGTGGCCAGTATTAGTAAGTTACGGTTCTAAATGAACGGAGGTACCATTATTTCAATGTTACCGGTATTCACATTTCTGGCCTCCAAAAACAATCCAAAATAACCCTGATTCAATTAAACCCAGATTTAAGTGGGGGAAAATGGTAAGAAAGTGATCTTAACAGATTCTAAACTTCACACCCTCTGCCAAGATGTCAGTGCAGGAAGTGCTGGGCTCCAATCATGAGACTGAAGTTTTAGTCCCAGCATATAAAGCATGATCTCTGCTGTTCAGTGTCTCTATTAGGACAGATGACTCCTTTCCACTTAAAGAGAAGCACTTAAAAAACAGTATCTTTGGAAGTCTAAAGCTGTCCAAATACTAATACTGAGGTCACTGCCTAGTATTAATCCATTCACTTGTAGTCTAGCTCCCCCAACCCCAAGGACAACCACCTGTTCATAAGGTGATAACCTATAGGCCTGCTCCAGCAGTATGACCTCAAGCAAGGTCAGGCCACTAGAAGTGATGAAGGTGATCAGTCCAAGGACCTCACGAAGCTTTGAGCAGGTCACCTTAACAATCATTTCTGCTTTTCCTCCATGGATTCACTGTCAAAATAAAAAGGGCTATTTAAAAGACAGGAACACCTACGCACTATTGATGAAACTGTAAAATGTTACAGACAATATGGAAACCAGTATGGAGAATCTTCAATGAGTTAAAGTCTGTAATACAGTAATCCTATTTTTAGGAATACATACAAAAGATTTAATAATAGGGCCTCCAAGAGATTTAAACGCTTATGGTCACAAAAGCCAAGAGAGAAGCAACCCAGACATCCATCACAGATAAAGAGAAACTAAATGTACCATACTCACACATACAACGGAGCCTTATTTAATTTAGAAAGAAGTATCAACCGGGCGGTGGTGGCGCATGCCTGTAATCCCAGCACTTGGGAGGCAGAGGCAGGAGGATCTCTGTGAGTTTGAGGCCAGCCTGGTCTACAGAGCTAGTCCAGGACAGGCTCCAAAGCTACAGAGAAACCCTGTCTTGGAAAAGAGAGAGAGAAAGAGAGAGAGAGAGAGAGAGAGAGAGAGAGAGAAAAGAAAGAAGTATCAAAGCTTATGAATTGAGCCAGTTCCAAACAGTCCATGGGTAGTTGAGGTTCCTAGGATTAAAAGGTTCTTGCCCACAGCACTGTGAATGTAGTCAACATTAGTAAAATCTACACTTAAAGATTAAGACAGTAATTTTCACTATGTGATTTTAAAACATAAAAATTTGATGAGATTGTATTGTCTTCACTTTCAAAAAAAAAAAAAAAAACATCAAAAACAAAACAAAAACCCTGACAAAAATACAATTTAGGGAAGGCAGGGTTTCTCCAACTTAAAATTCCGACTTACACACAGCCCATCCCTGCAGGAAAGTCAAGGCAGGAATCTGAAGCAACTAGTCACATCCACATTGAAGAGCAGAGAGAAACAGATGCAGGCTGTAAACTCAGGTAGTTTTCTCTATACTTCTATGATCCAGGGCCCAAAACTAGGGATTGATGACACCCACATTTAGGTTGAATCTTCCATATAAATTAAGGCAATCAAGACAATTCCCCCACAGATATGCCTACAGACAAGGCTGGTCTAGACATTCCTTCCTTGACACTCTCTTCCTAGGTTTACCAGTTAACAAACTAACCATCACAGAAAATACACAAAAAAATAATTAAGATAGGCTAAAAAGCCCCACCATAAGCCATTTTCCTGCCTGAGATAAACTCATATAAGATGTTTGTAATTACATCAAATCAGACAGTGACTGAAACACCTGGATTTTTTTATAACTGAATAAAATATATCAAGAGCTTCATCTAAAAATCACCACTTGTGCAATGGTACTTAGGTGTGCACAAACGAGCCAATGAACACTTTGACTCAGTGAACTACTTCTGGAAAAACAAGCGCTATAGAATTTCCACTTAGCAAAAGGCAATGTGCTCGCTTCATTATTACAGACCACAATTACATTTTTCCAATGTAACAGGAAAAGAAATCAATGTTCTTTCAAAACACATCTAACTGAATCAAGTATTTATGTAAAAACAAATATACGATGTTACAAGAAAGCAAATAAAATTATGAAATGAAGAGAGGGTGACTTGGGCTGGAAAGATGGTTCAGGTGGTAGGAATGCCTGCTGCATTATATATCACCAATGTTCACTTCTCAATCAAATACATAGGGGCATTAAAAAATACATCAAATATTTTTATAAAGCCACTAGAGAACTGCAAAACTATAGTCACAGTCCTATCATTTCCCGATTTTCCAAATGTACACTGTTCTCAAAAGTACTTTTTTATTCCTTAACACCAACTGTAAAGATTAATGCAGGGTGCCTCATGTGTATGATACAGGCACTATTCATTTCCATTATATCAGCACAGATATAATAAAATAGGCAAGACAGTGAACACCTACTGTATGTCTTTAAATAAACTTTAATTCTCAGAGCTGCCTGTGAGGTCAGACCTGGAGTAACTAACTATTTTATAGGAAAGGTAACTTAGGCACAGATCATACAATATGCATCTGAGCATAAATCCTGGCATCCCAGTTCCAAAACTCATGCTAGTACCCACTCCCAAGGTTTTCTTCCTTGTAGCATCAGTGAGAGCAATACACTAACACACAAGCAATTCTACAGTATCCAGGAAACAGCCTACAGAGAAAACCAAACAGAAACCATGAAAGTCAAACAGCCTGGCCTTGGATCACTCACTCTCTCTCCTGCTTTGTTTTTCTGGTGGTGAAATAAATGTAATACTTCCACGGCTGCAAACACAATTGGCTAAACAGCAAGAAGACCCGACAAAACTGCACATATATACTTCAGCAAGGCGACAGCTCAGCCAAATACTATCTCCATCTTTCGACTTCTAATCTAGACACAAGCTTTCCTTTGCCAAATAAACTTTCCTGTCCCCACAAAAATAATTGACTGCAGCAAAATGTGCAGCATTCCTGGCAAAAGCTGAATTGGAGGAGTCAGCATCTCCTCAAAGCTGTGTCTGTCTGAAATATAATACAGTGGGCAGGTTGTTTCTTTGAAATAGATGGATCTATGGTTTAGGGCGGCACAGAGCATAAATCTGTCTCCGTGAATGGCTTGCGCCATGTCTGTCTCGTTCTTTTGCTATTGTGTGCTATCTGGCAATATATCTGTCACAACTCCACTTCCTCCCTTTCCACAGGGACAAAAGTTGAGAAGGACTGGAAATACAACCCCAGGCACAGCCTTACAGAGCCCACAACTGAACCTCTGAACACTCCAGGCCAACTTCAAGCCAAGCACCAGCTCAGCTTGTCCGTACACAAGCCAATTTGGTTAGGTAATAAGCCCATTTCAACATCATTTCTGTTTGACTCCAAAAAAAATAAAATAAAATCCAATCAGAGAAACCACATTTACCATCAACTTTAGGCCGAGACACAAATGGAGCACAAGTTATGATTCTGCACACTGTGGTCCCATCTATAACATCCAGAAGTCAACTGAAGAGGCTATCTATAGCCAAGGAACCACCCTAGGTCCCCTGTGAAAGGCTCCAGGCAGCCTCATCAGAGGCTGATGTTACAGGGCGAGTGAAGCATCCCCAGCTGTGTCTCCACTCTGGGCCCCCAGACTCACAGGCCTGGCTTCCTCCTACAAGCAGCCGCTTTAGCTGAGGTGTGGTGGTACACGCCTTTCATCCCAGCACTCGGGAGGTAGAGCCAGAAGGATCCCTGTGAGTTTAAGGCCAGCCTGGTCTACAGAGTGTGTTTCAGGACAGGCACCAAAACTACACAGAGAAACACTATCTCGAAAAACCAAAAAATAATAATAAAATAAAAAAGAAGCAGCAGCAGCAGCCACTTTGAATGCGCCCTAAGTACTTCACACTTCCACAGGTCAGCCTTCAGCCTGAGAATCTAATAGAGTAACAAAACCATTATTCTTCAGCTCAAAGCTCCCTTAAAAAGAAACAAAAAAAAAAAAAAAAAATTATCAGTACCATTGTCTGCCTCGCCCCAAGAGTTTGCTTTGGGATAACAACACTCTTAGGGTCTCAGTGAAGGCACTCCAGGAGAACAGGTGCTGATTAGCAGATTTAAATTACTGACAGCTAAATTCAGCAGAGAATCTCTGCTCACTTGAAAAGATACATACATACATACATACATACATACATACATACATACATACATACATTTAAAAGAAAAAAACACCATTCAGGCTTAAAGCTATGCAACCAGCAAACTCTCTGCTTCTGCCCAAGTTTGCTTTTAGTACTTATAACACACTCAAAGAATGGAATTTAAAACAACAAGAAAATTAACAACAGATGGTTTCATACTGTTAACCTAGAGGAGTAAACAGTGTGAACAACGTCTCCAGAAGAATAAATCTCCTCAGAAAGGCTCTATGAATATATGAAACACACAAGAGTAGAACCAGTGGCTTCTATAAGAAAATTAAAACCAGATTAGATCAGCATTAAACCATCACCACCTTTCTGGCCACAATGGGTCTGCATTTCTCTTTCATCCACGTGGGTCTCTCATTCAAGGTAGGAATACATCTCCTTCCAACCAACTTTCTCCCCATAGTTTGAAGGAGCAAAGTCACTGCCTGTTACGAGTAGCTTTGACGGTCAACTTGACACAACCTAGAGTCATGTGGGACAGACAGACCCCGTGAGGAATTATATATACATATACTGGGTTGACATATGGCACGTCTTGGCGGGGAGGTATCTGAAATTAATTGATGTGGGAAGACCTCACCCACTGTGGCCAGCACCATTCTCTTTGCAGGAGATTCTGAACTATAGGAAGGTAGGGAAACTGAGCGGAGGGAGCATAAGCACACCAGTGAACAAACATGCCTTCATTTCTCACTTCTCTTGACTGTAGACACAGTATGACTAGCCGTTTGAAGTTCCTGCCTTGACTTCCTCACAATGATGGATCATAACCTGGAACTGTGTGCTGAGAACAAACCCCTGTCTTCACTAGGTTACATTTTTGTCCGAGTATTATCATGGTAACAGAAATGAAATCAGAACACTAGTGTAGGCAAATCTGAGGAAATGCTGACTTTTCATTTGAGAACTCTGGTTTTACAACAGGACGCAGGCAATTTCCATGCACAATGAAAGATACTTGGCATAAACTTCAGTAATATAATGCAATATAATAAACTCTCCTTTGAAGAGTCAGGAAACCCTGGAAAACCTCAGCCTTTCCTCTCTGTCAGAAACATCAATTACAACTTTTCATCAAAATAGAGTGACAGAGAGCAGTGGGAGAGTGCTAAATAGATCTTAGCCCTGGACCAAGAGCACCTCCTGTCTCTTGAACTCCCTCTCCTTATTTACAATGAAGGCATGATACAGAAACGTCTTGTACGCTCTACTCTAACTGGCTCCCTCCAACCCCCACAAGACCTATTGACATAGTTAGCTTCAGCTGTCAACTTGACAACAATTTAAAATCACCTGTGAAGAGGGAACCTTAACTAAAGAACCGCCCAGATTAGAATGCCCTACGGCCATGTCTGTGAGGCATAATCTTATTTACTAACTGACATCAAAGGATCCAGCCCACTATGGGCAGTGCCATCCATAGTCGGGAGGGCGGAGGCTGTGAAAGATAGCCAGCTGAGCAAGCCAGAGGGAGCAATCTGGTAAACAGTGTTCTTTCGTGGTTTCTGCTTTAGTTCTGCTTCAGGGTTCCTGCCTTGAGTTTCTCTGGATGATGGACTATATCCTACAGGATGAAATAAACCCTTTCCTCCCAAAGTAGTTTTGGGTCATGGTGTGTATCACAGCGACAGAAAGCCAACTAGGCCGCCTAGGAACGAAAACTTCCATCTAAGAACGAAAACTTCCATCTAAGAAGGGATCAAAACTTGAGTAGATTTTCGATCCCTATTTGTGAACTGTCCATCAGCTTTTAATTCTCAGGAAAATATTCATTAATTAGTACCAAAACTGTACATGGTAGTTACTAAAATGGATGGTGAGAAGTTGTTTCAAGAAAACACCTATACATTAAAACAAAATACTTCTAAGTGAGAAATCTACTATCACATAGTTTCAGAATCATTTCTCCAGAGAAAGTTTGAAGAAAGAGTGAAAGGTTAGGGGTGGTTATAGGTGGGTGCTGTACAGTGAGTGGGGAGAGGGGAGGTGAATGTTGCTATGCAGGCCAGTGTGGCCTTCACTTCACTTCTGGATTCTCCTGCCTCTACCTCCTAAGTACCAGGATCTCAGGCATGTGCCATCACACCAGGCTCTACATGTAAAATTTTGAAAGAGCAAACCAGAACATGGCCTTGCTTCAGCATAAAGAATTACGCACAACCGCACAAAGGGCTCAAGGAAGCCAGGCCTGATCGGGAAACTCAGGCAGGAAGACCGTGAGCTTAAGACCAGCCTGTGCCATACGAAGACTGTCTCAAAAGCAAAAAGATAAAATAAACTAAAAAAGCAAGTGATTTCAAGGGAGGGGAAAGAGAAATATTTGCTGAGGGATGCTAACTCCCAAGATCAAGACTTAGGATCTATAAAGGCAGTGAAATTGATTTCTAAATGCCTCACTTCCATTCAGTATGCTTCTAGGTTGTATCGCACATTGGTATCGGGACAAACACCTCCAGCATTTCATGGCATCCTTCACGATAAGTACAGATAGTGCTGAGCACTGCAATCTAAGTTGAAGAATTGCTGGTTCCACTTCTTAGCTATGCACACACTAGAACAGAGAGATGCTGGAGCCCTTCCTTTCAGTCATCTTATCCACCAATAGACCTTCACCAGCAAAGAGGTAGTCTGCAAAACTGTAAGGTAATGGGTATAAATTCTTACTCCCCAATTTTCTTAATCTGTAGTCTTCCAAGATGATGCCAATCTTCTACAGTATGGATGTGTTCACAAACACACACATCATGTAAGAGTCAAACCGACGCTCAGAGATGACCAAAATACAGGATTCTGACTGATGGCAAAAGCATCCTGGAGAGCTGAAATGTACAGGTCAGCCTACTAAAAAGCCTTACATTCTATTGGTTCTCAAGGCAAGGTATTTTCAGTTAGAAGGTTTTCGTTTCTCTCCACCTCCCCACCCCCACCCCACCCCACAGCCCTCCCTTGAGCCTGGAGAGGTGGCTCAGCAGTTAAAGGTGCACACTGCTCTTCAGAACACCCGAGTTGGGATCCCTGCATCCATACTGGATGATGGTTCGCAACAGCCTGCAACTCCAGCTCCAGGAGATCCTACACTCTCACCGGCCTGCTTCCCACAATTCTAAAAAGTCCCAACAGCAAAGCTACCTTCTCATCTAGCTGTAGGGACAGAGAGACGCACAGACAAACGTACACACAAGGTTATGGGTCTCACATTTGGACTACTTTACAGGAGTCAGAGTACCAGAGACTTACTAGATTTGGTAAGACTCTCAAAACAGAGAAAAAACAGGAACTTTTTTTTTCCTCTCTTGATTTAGAAAAATGAAAGCATTATCCAAAGCCAAGCATCCGCTATCGTTTACTGAGTGTTTACAATGTTTCAGGCACCACTCTATGTCATTCAGATGGCTTGATGCACTAACATAAGTGCCGACCATCCATCCCCACTTCACAGATGAGGACCGCTGAGTGCAGAAAACAGATGTTGAACCAGGGCCTGAAGTCAGGCGGTCAGTTTCTACAACCCACGTTCTTAATCCTTCACCACTATGCTGCTCTGCTTCTACCCAGTGGCAGTCAGAACAAAGGATAAACTACAGACAAGCTATTTGGTAAACATTTCATCTACTTGAGCATTTTAAGAGTCATTCATGAGTTGGCTTTTGATCTATGACATGATGAAGTCCCATAAACTGTAAGTACAGGACCAGAGTACTGGACAGGCTGATGAAATGGCACTCTTTTCAGCCTTTGTCCCAGACACAATGGGTGATCTCTGTCACTCTTTAACTGTGCCTTTGATTCTCTATTTCCAGAACAGGAATAAGACTTTTTGGCCCTAGGGAACTTCATAGAAGAGAGGGCAGAAAGAACGTAAGAGCCAGTGGATGCAGAGGAGAGAGCTGTGAAATGCTAACTTCAGGATATGACACAGCTAATACACATACCCACTCACAGCAGCTGTGGTTACCAGCACACAACCAAGTCAATCAAAATTCCAGTATGAACAGGGGAGGGGCCCTTAATGTCTGAATCCTAGCAGAGGAGGTATGGGTAGTTGATGGCTGCCGAGTTGGGTACAGTCATTCTCCTTTGGAATGGAGTGGCCAGTGGCAGATGGCTCATGTCTGAGTAGATGGTCACATACCTATGTGCATATGGGCAGCACTGTTTGCACTCTGGGGATTGTTAGTAAGAAAAAAACATATTTTAGAGAGTACATGAACCTGTGAAAGGGTTGGTGGCATCCTGGGGATTAGAGGGAGGTAGTGGTGGATGAGCATGGTTAGTGTGCATTGTATGAATGTATGGAACTTTCAAAGAAGAAAAAATATTAATAAAAAAGACTTCCCGATCCTATTTCAATCTGTCACTAATTTGTAAGTATGTTAATAATTACAAACATTTCATATTTAGAAAATAAAAGTGAATTTATTTAAGAATTTAAAAAGCCATCTCTGAAAACCGCTCTAAACAAGGCAAAACACAATTAACTATAAACCCTTCTTACTTTGGACTTTTGGGTTTGAACATCGAATTTTTATTCTTGGCCTAAAAGACTCTATCTGTCCCTGTGGCCTTAGGAGCCTGTGTGGTGACATCAAAAAGTTGAAATGACTTTGTTAGCTTACGACCTTCGCACCAATAAGGCTGTGGATAGAAAGCAGGATCAGTCTTACTCTGAACCAATTCCAGGGCCACATTAGTAGTAAGAATCTTGCTTCTCCTTACAAACAAATTGCGTGGCTATAAACTTGGCCATGCACGCTAGTGAGGCTGGCTTCTGGCTAAGGGAAGGAAGCAATTGCCACAGCCTTCATGATTATTCCCTAACAAGCTCCTGTCTCTCCATTAAGCTGCTAAATATAAGTGGCAGAAGGCAGAGCAGGTCTGTCTTTAGGTCCCTGAAGTGACTGCTACGTAGACAGACCATCCTTCTAGGTTCAAGGAACAAGGTCATGCGAGGACCAGGTCTCCCTTTAATAGAATCCCCAGCCAGCCTGTCATTTCTTTTCTGACTGAAAGTGCCAGGGACAGACCTGCCAATTTCCTTTTTTAGCACCACAATCTCTTGCCTTAACCAGACAGTCTCCTTCTGTGTTCCAATAAAGCACAGAACACAATCCCAGCTTCTAAAAACACATGGTCCTAGCAAGGGCTTTTTTTTTTTTTTTTTTAAAGGATGTACAATGTAGTAACCGAGAAACAGAAAAGCTAAAGGCTCAGAATAAATTACCTGATGAAAGCTTTTACCAGTTATCTGACTCCCTAACAACAAATCCTAAAGACACAATGCATTTAGATTCAGTTGTTCTAAGTGATGCAACAGCCACTGAGTAGTCACCCAGGAGCTAATGCAAAATGAGCTGCTGGCAGCCCACAAATTCCCTGTGGTTCCCAGCATAGCCAGGGAATAAAAATCACAGCTGGCACTTAGCTGCCCTCTCCAACAAAGAACTGCATCAGTTCACCACTTGACAGACCCTTGCACCAGACCCGCCAGAACCAGAAGACACTTAACTCTGAAGACAGGAGTGTCGTCTCAGTCCTGGATCCCTGGGATTCTGGCCCATTAACTGCACAAAATACCACGGGAAACCTTTTGGGAAATGATAAG
The DNA here is from genome assembly GCF_903995425.1 of Onychomys torridus. Classification (NCBI taxonomy): domain Eukaryota; kingdom Metazoa; phylum Chordata; class Mammalia; order Rodentia; family Cricetidae; genus Onychomys; species Onychomys torridus. Next base: position 20,772,902 of record NC_050464.1, on the reverse strand, counting down.
GAGCATTGGTGGAAGACTGCCTGAGGACAGGTGGCTTATCCTCTCCACTGCCATGATCATCCTTAGCTCTCAGAACACCCTTCGGGGCTGCCTATGTGGAACACATGACTTCGACCCTGTGTGGTTACTCTTTCTGAGGTCAAGGTCTGTCTGGATGTTATTAATACGCAGTGAAGGAGAGCAGACAGACAAGCCTCTGACAAATCAGAACTGTGTGTTTGGATGGGTATACTAAAGATGGAGTTTACCACAGTAAACATTTCTCACCAGTAACATTTCTCAAGGAAAGCTGAACCATCCCCTCTTTGTTCTGATAGCCGTTAACGACCTATACACCTCTTGAAGAAGACCCTCCTCTGTCCTACTTCTAATAGTGAACCTTCAAATGGCTTCTCCCAGATTTTCCTTATACATGTTGTCTCACTATATAGCCAAGGCTGGCCTAGAACTCAACATGTAGCCTAAGTAGGCCTCAAACTCTTGGCAATTCTGCTTTCTGCCTCTCCGGTGCTAGGATTACAGATATAGGCTGTCACACCTGGCAGCTGTTATGTCCCTTTCCCTGAGTTCCCAGTCTTAACTTGTGAGGTGCACTGTACCTGTGTTGTAAATCAAGGTAGGCTTTTCTCAGTGAGTAAACTGTACCAGGGGTCAGTTTTAGGGTTCAGTCCCAACCTATCGAAGGGTACCTTGAAGGGGGGAGTGAGGAATTGGGAAATAATGGGAAGAAATATAGACATAGGCAGAGAGAAAAAGAGATGTAGGATAACTTTGGGAAGGCCTGGGTCAACACCCAGCAGCCTTGAGTTTATTTCTAATGGGCTTTTTATACACTAGCAAGGGGAGAGGCAAAAGACCTCCCGCTTTCATGATCAAAGCACAACGTACAAGCCAGTGTAGACCCTTCAGAACACCTGGTGACCAAGCCCCACTGCAAAGCATCTTGTGATTAGACTTTGAAGTTATAGGACACCTGGTAACCAAGCCTTTGAACCCTATTATGCAGCCAACTCTCTGACCTTGAGTCAAACTACAGTTGGAATCTTTCTGGGCTCCCATAGTCAATATAAAATAAAATGCAATTAAGAATCCCAATAACCAGTAATCTCTATTAAAACTGCTTCTTTATCCAAAGAACCTTAAGGAAGATGGGAAGAAGAAAAAGAAGAGAAGGAGGAGGAGGAGGAGGAGGAGGAGAAAAAACACTAGTTATCCTAGAGGACCATTCATTATTTTCAATCAAAAAATAAATAAATAGCTGGGCGGTGGTGGCGCACGCCTTTAACCCCAGCACTCGGGAGGCAGAGGCAGGTGGATCTTTGTGAGTTCCAGGCCAGCCTGGTCTACAGAGCAAGATCCAGGAAAGGTGCAAAGCTACACAGAGAAACCCTGTCTCGAAAAACCAAATGAATGAATGAATGAATGAATGAATGAATGAATGAATGAATGAAAACCTGAGCTATCTACCCACCTTATTACACTCTTAAACTACACTTTCTCTCCAGGCCATACAAATCTTTGCTGTTTTCAAACACTTATCCTCTTGGAGAAGAGGCTTTTGTGTATAAGTCATAAAGAAACACAAGCACACAAATGACATACATCCACACATTTGGAACAGCAACCAAAGAATCATGTATTTTGAAGTCACTCATTTTTTTTTTTTTTTCCATTTTGGTTTTTCGAGACAGGGTTTCTCTGTGTCGCTTTGTTCCTTTTTCCTGGAACTCACTTGGTAGCCCAGGCTGGCCTCGAACTCACAGAGATCCACCTACCTCTGCCTCCCAAGTGCTGGGATTAAAGGCGTGTGCCACCACAGCCTGGATCAGGGGACATGATTTATCCATACACTTCTTAGATTTTCCTAGAGAAAGAATTTTCAGACATTCTTTTCCCAGTACATTCTACAAAATATTAATAATAATAACAACAATAAAATAATTATTTAGTTTTCCTTTATTTTGATCAGATCATGAATGGTGTTTCCTGGGGTCCCACTGGTTTTTCTATGCAAGCTTATTCCCATCTGGACATGCAAGCCACAGAAAATGTCTTTCCAAATTAAAAAAATCATGAAACAAATCTTTTTATTTTTTTTTCCATTTTATGAAAGAGTGGGTAAAAATCCTCAGACTGTGACTAGTTTTGTGTACTGGAGATGCACAGACACACTCTCAATTCCCATCTGTTGTCCTAGAGTGCGCAAATGCACTTTGCTTCTTTCTTTCATTCTGGAGTCTGTATTTATACCACAGAGTCAAATGGTGTATCAAAAAAAAGAGGAATACTTTTTTTTTTTTTAACCTTTGCTGGAAATTTAATGTTTGAGAAAGGATTCAGTATTAGGCTCTCCAGAGGCCCAAGTACTAGAAAAAATGAGGAAGAAAAAAGAAAACATCACAGATTTTTTTCAGCTAGAGGAGATTTTCGCAATATGAGAGCAGGGCGAATGCACAGTTCACACTGAGCACTCACACTTGAAATGAAAAGGTCGTTTCCGTTTCTGCTGCCAACAGAGCCCGCCCACCAAGCTCTGAGTCCCAGGACTCAATCTGGGACTGAATCTTCTACTGCCTGAGAGTGAAGAGGCTGGGGAGGTAAGTGAGGCAGAACCTTCTGTGGTGGAGGAGCTTCTAAATCACCTGTTCAATGATGCAAATCCCAGCCAGGTGATCCAAGCAGAGACACTAGGATCCACACACAAGACTCTGTGAGCTAAGGATACAGCATGATGCCAGGCTGAGAAAGCGTCTCCCCGGCCATCTCCTCAGATCTCAACAAAGTACTGGCATATAAACAGTGTTCAATAACTGAGTCCGTTGGGAAAATGGACACAACAATTTCTCAGCCAACAATGAGGATGTGAGTGTTCTCACTTATAAAACACATATCTACTGCAGGGGGGGGGACCACAGACCTTCAGTTTTTTTCTTTGAGACAAGTTCTCCCTACATAGCTCACACAGGCTGGCATCAGACTCAACCTTCCTACCTCAGCTATCCCAAATGCAAGGATTACACATATGTATCACAGTGCTTTGGCTCAATTTTCTTAAGGGGGGGGGGGGGGGGAATCACCTTTCAAATAATTTTTTTAAGCCAACAACGTCTTACCTCTCAAAGATAATTGGGATTATATAATTTTGCATTTTTTAAACACGTACAGGGCAAACAAGTTCTTTCTAATATTTTAAAAGTTAAAAAAATACAAAAGGATTTTGTAAAAATAAAACTATGGTATGGTCAAACAATGATATGTTTTATGTAGCTACTAAATTTAGAATCCCAAAACCTCATGCCAAACTCTAATAAGTCAAAAGTTCAGATTTATGTACATATACATATATATGAATGCAGTGTTATTAAAAGTAGAACTCAAGACAATATATATTTAATATGTTATGTCCCCAAATACAAGGAAGAGAATATGTAAAACAGGGATGATCTGGGTGTACAAGTACAAACAGCATTTTTCTATGTAGCTATTTGGGGGTATCTTTGAATTTTTGTCCAGCAACCATACAAACACTAGGATATCTGCACAAGTGTACAGTGTACAACTGTATATTGGTTATTTTCTAGAAGAAAAAAGAAAAAAGAACAGTACCATAACAGCTGTGGCATGTCTTAAGAGTTCCTGGGTGGCCCCATAAATTTCCCTTACCAGTGCACCCCCTAAGCCATTATCCTTAGTTCTATGTTTACTACTACCAAAAAGTTGATTCTTAGATATATGATCAGGAAAAAAACAATAACACTGTACAGAAGGGAAAATTTTTAAAGTCATATTTTAAGTAGAACATGACTCTGGAATCTCTTCCATTTGATTACGTATCAAGTCAAGCCTCTCTGCGTTAAACATCTCAAAGTTTGCATGAGGTGGACGAGAAAAAAAATTAAAGGTTGACTTTCTAGCCAAATGTAGTCACCAGTCACAAGTCACTCTTAAAGGTTTTGCAAGGAACCATAAGCACGTTGGCTGCTGGGTTCATGGAAATATTTGCTCATCTTGACAGGCAAGGTAACTTCACACAGATGACCGTGTGATAAAATCCGCAGCTCCGTGGATTTCAAGTTCTGTATCCGCGGTACTCTCCCCTCCAAGGCGTGTTTAACGCGCACCAGCCACGATGACTGTTTTCCCAGGGTGTATGGCGTGCCGCATGCGCACTTTAGAAGGTGAGATCTACACACAGGGGACTTGCAGAGAATACTACTGGGTGACGATTATGGGGAATCACTAAGCCACCGACCATATAATCACAGCTTTCTTCATCATTTCAAAGTTAACATACCCCAAATGGAAGTCACACCGCTTTGTGCGTTTCAAAAAGAAGTAAAACAAGAGTCATAAAGCCTGAAAAGAAGCAAAGTAAGTCAAATGACAGACACAGAAAACGAGCTGACGGAGTAGCAGAGCCCCTGGAACAACCAGGTGCCTCCATCCAATGTGCGGAAGCAATCGTGCCCACCTGGATGGTGCTGTCTGTTGAATTACACACCATTTAAACACTTATTTGTTGCTTGCCATGGGCCACCATGCCATCAACTGCAACAATGACTAAGCCTCAGACAAAAGACTTCTGAACAGCAAAAGGATTACTGCACACTGGTGGTGTGTTTAGAAACTTGCTGTTGCATCAGAAAAACAAATGAGAAAAGTACAGCTGTCTCGCCGATGAACAGTACGAGCAGGTTTTTATGGAGAGAGAGACACACACACTCCAGACTACACAGAGATGGCCAGGGTTGTGGAACTGTCTCTTCTAGATGGAAACATTCTGACCTGGAGGGACCAGGAAGGCCTGGAGGCTCATGAAACTCACAAGAAACAAGTGTCACTGGTCCCTCACCAGAATCATATAAGCAACTATTGAGGGAGAGGGACGCTTGGAGATGTCGATTTGTGTACACTAGACAGGAAACTCACAGTGGTCCAGCTTTCAAGAGCCCTCACCCATGTGCAGCATGGGTCATTTCAACAACACAGCTACTGTAGTCACCCATGCAGTAATTATGTAACCCCAATAAACACACTGATTCACCAAGCTGGGGTTTGATGTCTTACTGCCCTCTGTCTGGGATTAACAGAAACAGTCTCCCCTGGAAATGTATCACAAAGGTCAGGAATTAAATCAGCCAGCAGATTCACAATTGAGTAGAGATCTCTGTTAGAGATCACTCTTACTGGATCAAAAATGGAAACCTGGAGCTGGAGAGATGGCTCAGCAGTTAAGAGCACTGAACGTTTTTTTAACAGAAGTCCCGAGTTCAATTCCCAGTCCCCACATGGCAGTACACACAACATCCATAACTACAGTTCCAGGTGATCTGATGTCCACTTGTGGGTTCTACCAGGCACCTGGCACACATGTAGTAGACAGACAGACATGCATGCCAAACATCCAAATACATACAATAAAAATAGATACAATCTAAAAAAGAAAAAAGAAAATGACCCAAAGGAACAGAGCACATACTCATAAAGTCATAAAAGACTAAAAAGAATTAAGTTTCCAACTACCTACTCCTAAAGTCCTACTTAAAAATTCCTGATTTGAACAATTCTCCTCGCCAGACATAAATGATCTTATTAACAAGGTCAGTTTTTACAGGGAAAGAATGTTATCTGTCTTTTTTTGTCTCCTCATGAATAGAGGAAACAAGGTACTATTCCTATATAGGTCATGCAGCACAGTGGCCTAGAAGTCAGTTATTAATCTGAGAAAACAATGTTAAAAACAGGTGAAAACTAGTACTTGTAAGCAAAAGAATAATATTGCTTGATCAAGTTCTGGGGAAATCTAAAGCTGGTTAATGAAGTTTGGAAATTCTTTGGAAATTTAACAGTCCTATGAAATAATAATAGAGTTTATTCAACAAACATTTAAAAGAAAAATGGCTCATTGGTTAAGCACACTGGCTGCTCTTGCATAGGACCCAGGTTCAATACCCAGCACCCACATGGCAGCTCAAACCCATCTGCAACTCCAGTTCTAGGGAATCCAGTGTCCTCCAAAAGCAGGCAAAACACCCATACACATAAAATTAAAAATAACGATATCTTTTTTTTAAAAAAAAAAAAAAAGAAAGAAAGAAAGAAAGAAAGCCAGGCAGTGTTGGCATATGTCTTTAATCTCAGCACTTGGGAGGCAGAGGCAGGCAGATGTCTGTGAGGTCAAGGCCAGCATGGTCTACAAATCGAGTTCCAGGACAGCCAGAACTATTACACAAAGAAACCTTGTCTGGGGGAGGGGAGGATGTATGCATGTTGGTCTGCAGAAAGATTTTTTTTCTGGCACCATTTTCCTAGAAAACCTCTTTGTAACCTATGCCATGTATCATGTATAGGCATTTTTGTATATATGTATATATACATATGTATGTGTGTGTGTGTGTATATATATACATGTTGTACACACAGATATGTATGAGAAACATCAAGACACCAGATTTGGAGCTGGAGAAACAGCTCAATTAGTAAACCACTTGCCTTGAAAACCTGAGGAACCAAATTTGATCCCCAGAACCAAAGTAAAAAGGTGTGCGAGGACAGGGGCTTGTAATCCCAATGTGAACAAGATGGAGATAGGAGGCTCTCTAGGGCTCGCTAGTCAATTAGCCTAGCTAATCAAACCCCAATTCCCAACGATAGTTCCTGTCTCAAAAACCAAGACAAATGGCTCCTGAGGAGTGACATCTAAGGCTAACCTCTGGTGTGCATGTGTGCAAACACACACACACACACACACACACACACACACACACACACACAGTACAAGATTCCTTTTAAGATTTCAGAAAAATAGAAACCTTTTTAAACAGCGTTCTTCCTCTCTATCTGCCAAAACACAGCGCTCTCAACTCCATCGTGAGGATATATTCAGCCTAAGCTATGTGTTTTTCTGATGATCCAACTCCATGCCAAATGACAGAACTCAAGAGAGTTTAAAGAAACGAACGGGTATCAACACACCTGATAAACCAGTTATCTCAAAATCACTTGTGCAAAAGCCAGGTTTCAGGCAAACAGAGCAGCTTGTACAAGACTAAGATCTATTATTGTACTCTGATTATCAACTACTTATAAATACTGAATCCATGAATAATTTATTAGGAATCTGGTGCCTGAAAAGATAAACAGAAGGAACTTGGGAGGGGGGAAGAGGAAGTGTATACAGAACAGAAAGAAGGCTAACAAAGAACCTATGATTCTAGATTAAAACAACTAGACAAGGAAGAGACCGTATCAGGCAGTGGCTAGGCATCAGGACAGATCATAGTCTCTCATGATGGGTGATGGGACTGCAAGTGTAGGGCTGATACACTTCCGAGGTTCTGAAGCTACGGATGTACCCAGATTCCATGGATACATCTCTCCAAAGGAAGACCTTATGTCAAGTGTCCCAGGATCTAATAGGTGATCTCAGCCTGGTACCCGGCAAAGCTGGTCATTATCTAGACAGTTTGGACAGCCTAAGCTTTATCATAATCCTTCCCACTGAGCACCACTAATCTTATCTTTTCCACCAATCCTCCTGTGGGGTTGGAATAACACCATTCTCTTGAATTTCTATGGTACCGTGGTGACACAAACCCTCAGAGTGAGATGAGAGTAAAGTCAAGTTTTTAAAGGAAGGAAAGGCTTTCTCCTCAGTGAAAGAACATTAGGATAAAGGCATTGGGGGCAGGGACAGTAAGGGATTTCAAAACTGTTTATGAAGAGTCATAGCTGTACACAGCTACTCACAATACAACTTTCACAGGGGCCAGTTTTACCATCTACAAAATAGGCTGTGGTTTTGCCAAAGTCAGTGGTGCCCACCTAAAGACCTTCAAGCAAACAAAGGTAGCCATCCATTGAAGGCTTCCTTACCAATCTCACCACGATTCTAGAGTTAACAACTGTCCTACCACATAAACCAAAACCACAGAATTGAATGTCAGTAAGTCCACAGTCCCCACAACCCTAGCTAGTCCCTTCTGATGTTTAGGATCTCACATACTAGACCAACATCACTAGAGAATAGGACATAAGGAGTAGACCACTGACACATTACTCCATCAATCTCAACCCGACAACCGTGACAGATGACCAGCACCTCCTTGGAAACTGGAACATGAGCAGCGGGTGACGCTATCAACGCTCGCCCGCAGACAGGGCCCCCAAACCATGGTGTTTTAAGTAGAGTCGTGAGCACAGAGAGCTCTCCAACCCACCACTTGCCACGTTTTACTTGAACGAGCATCGCTTTGAAAACCACAGTAGTTATCACCACAGCTAATGTAAAATATTAATGTCTCATTTGCTCAACAGTTTTGTAGAAATTAAAACTTTTAGGTTAATCATATACTGAACAATTTTAATTAAAACAGTTATAAAACAATTAATCCACAAGAGTTAGCTTGGAACTCTGCCAGCCTTATTGGTTTAGTGCATGTAGGGAAAAACTCATTTTTTCCCCCTTTTGACTTAATGAATGCTGATATGTGACAGGAAATATGCATACCAAGCGCCTGATCCAGTTAGTCCATCTGGGTTTTCTCACATTCTCTATTTGTTATTTTTCTTTGATAGCAAAATTGAAAATGAGTTCTCTGTGTTAGATATGATAATGGTGCCTTAAAAGCTGCTCTTTCTAGAAATTTCCCAGTGAAATAAACACCTTTTACCACAACCTCTTGGCTGTGGCAGGACTGAGAGGATGAAAGCACAAATGCCATCCCAACTATAGTCTAAGATAATACCACCCTGCCACTCGAATCGCCAACCGTTCCTTCCTTACGTAATTTGAGCAGCTAAGACAAACCCTCAAGTATTTCAATTTGTTCAATGTTGAAAACTGTTTTGATTCATCTTGGGATTGACTTGTTTGCCAAAACAAGCATGGTCGCACCCTTTGCCGAGTATTTCATGCAAGCAAAAATTACCTTTTTAGCTCAAACTAAGAGATCTGTTATTTCCAAAAAGGTGTAAGAGCAGCCCTGTGTCTGATGGGGATACCTTCAGATCTGGTTTCTAGGCAAGAGCACCTAGCCCCTCCCATCATGCTAATCTGTTAGATTTAACTGAGTACTCCGTCCTCCTCCAGTTGAACCTCTCTATAAATCTGAATATGGGCCTGACCATTTATCAAAATCTGAAATACAGAAGGTGCCCACAATCCAACCTTGCAGTAAAGACATAAGCGTAGGCAATTCATCTCAGCCTTCAATTCAAATTGAAGCAACTCTACCAAATCCTGTTAGGGCTGAAGAAATAAGTTCAATGTAATTCTGCCTCAAATGGTGAAAATGATCCCCGGTGTAATTATATTAGCTGGTACCTTTCACATCTGCTGTGTATCTTGTTATTTCTGGTTGGGCACATCACATGTAAAGCACATGAACCCATAAAAGTTATTACATTTCTCTCTTAGCCACCTCTTTCTCAGACCAAAGGAGTAATAGTCCCTACTGATTTGTGAATAAAAACCAGCTGAAATAGAAAGCTTACTAATTTAACCCCAATGTATCAACTGAGGCCCTCTCCAAGGTCAAAGCTTCCCTAATTAAAGCAGCAGAGCATGAAGATGTTTGTCAACGGAGGACCAGCAGCAGCAGCAGCAAGCAAATGTTAAAATAAATACTAACCCAAGCCTTATCCCAAACAGACAGACTTGGAGGGCAAGCAGCTGTCACCAGAATCCAGTCAGCAAACAAACGCAACCGTTTTATAAAAGTACATCCTCATACATTGTGTAAATGTAGCCATTTAGTCACATCCACTTCTAAGAAAGCAAATCTTTTGCTCTGACTTGCCCCTTCTGTGGAAATCACAATGAATGGAAATAAAAGTAGCTTAAATAAAGTTAATAATTTATTTTATAGGAGCTCTTTTAAATAAAAATTTTTATTACTTTCAGTGTGTATGAGTGTGTGTGTGTGTGTGTGTGTGTGTGTGCGCGCGTGCAGGAACACATATACCACAGCTGGAGGTCAGAAGATAATTTCAGGACTCAGCCATCTTCTTCCAACGCGAGTTTTGGAACTACACTCACATTGTCAGGCTCACATGGGAAGTAGTACTCCTCTTTTTTAAGCCTGTTAAGCCTTCTTCCATCCCTAAACTTTCAGCTCTTAAGTTCTATAATTCTATAGAGATTCCTGTTCCAACTAAAATCATAAAATGTGAGGGCCAGGGAGACTTGGGGATTTTACTACAGTTTACTACAAACCTAGTCTTATTTAAAAACAAACAAAAACAAAAACCTACACATTTTTAGTGTGAGTTGAGGCTAAGAAGATACTTGTGGATTACACAGAAATTTCAACAAAGTAATAAGCTCTTGTCACTTGGAGGGGTGTTTTTAAAGGACCAAATCATATGAATGCAGACTTCAGCCCTGTAGGATTCATGGCTGACCTCTGATTTCAGGCCATCCGCTGTACTCAGAGGCAGTAATTCTCACCCAAGGTAATCCTGCCCTCATGGCAAAGTCTGGCTGGGTTTGTGGGTGACACACTAGAGGATGACATACTGTTCAATGAGCCAGGATGCTGCTCACCATCCCTACAGTGCAAAGTATACACCACACAGTGAGTTATTCAGGCCATCATACCAATAGAACAGAGGATACTACCTCAGAGTTATCACTACCACCAAAGACCCTGAGAACACATCTGGAATCAGAAAGTCGGGTTTAAGAGCATCTTTTCCCCCATGTAATAAATGGCAGAGTTGTTGAGGAAGCAATTACTTTCAAACGGCCCTGCATTTATTATTCTACCACCTACACAATACTAAAAAGTCAAATATAGAAAACAAGGCACCCCAATGTCCTTGATTATTACTAGGAATAGTTTTCTTTAAAAAAGAAAGTTAAGCTGGGCAGCCGTGGCACACATCTTTAATCTCAGCACTCGGGAGAGGCAGGCAGATCTCTGTGAGTTCGAGGCCAGCCTGGTCTACAAATTAAGTTCTAGGACAGCCAGGGCTATTACACAGAGAAACCCTGCCTCAAAAACAAACACACAAAAAGGCTGAGGCAAGAGTTTAAAGTCTAAAGCCAGCCTGGGCTAAATAGGGAATCTTGTACAACTTACAGAAACCATCTCAAACTGAAAACAGAAATAAAACACCAGAGAGAGTAAGATACCTCACAGGCTAATGGTGCCTGTTGACAAATCTGACAACCTGAGTTCAATTCCCAGGACCCACACAGTAGGAGAGGCGTAACTCCTTCAAAGGGATCCTCTGGTGCCCACACACAGCCATGCCAGGCACATACATATACACACACAATAAAGTAATTGTTTTACAATTTTTTAAGAAAAGAAACAGAAACAAGCTAAAGACTAGAAATGTATCTCAGGGGTAAAATGAGGCATGCTCAAGACCCTATCACTCAATCACAAAAGAAAAAAACAAGAAACAGGTAGGTTAAAATAAGTATACTCAGACAGTGGTAAGTGAAGCAGCTCTGGCCTCAGGAAAAAATACAAGGCGCAAAGTACATTCTCTGACAAATCTGTGAAAACACTTAAAAATCATTGCAATTACCCACACCCAGAAGACTTTCCCTCCCTGATCATGAGGTAAGATCTCCTAGCCCTCATGCTATTCCAAGCTGGCACAGCACAGCTGGGAAACGGACTTGCAGCACCATTATAGGTGATATGTAACTAGAGAAGGCAGGCCCACCCCAGAACAGCTTCCACACGGAAAACACGGTAGCACATGCAGAGCTGCAGCATCCTTTTTTTTTTAATCTCTGTTCATAATTCTAGGGCATCCTAACCATCTGAAACTATAGAACGGTACCCTAATGACACAATAAGAATCCAAAACAAGGGGCCAGTGAGATGGCTCAGCATGTAAAGAGTTTGCTGTGGAAGCTTAACTTTAGTTTGATCTCTGGAACCCATGACAATGTAGAAAGGAAAACAAACAAACAACTCCACAAAGTTGTCCTCTGACCTCCAAACACAAACCATGGCATTTGGCCACCCACATGTCAGATGCTCGCCCCTATATACTCTACAATAGTAAATCATGTTTTAAAAGTACCCCAAAACAAGAGTGTTGGGGTTTTTAGAGAGGACATCTCTTCTCCTTGCTTGTGGGCTGCAGGCCACAGGAGATGCTGACAAAACCTTCAGATCATTCACTATCATGGATAAGGTTATAAACGGCTTCTCTGGACTGAGGTTGTAGGAGATGAACTACCACCAATACCAGGTGGGCAAGGTACTCAGCAGTATCCAGAGTTCCAGGACTGAGGGAAGGAGACCGCATCCAGAGGAGGTTTCAAACATTTCCCCCGTGTCTTCCTTAAGTTATGAAATGGAAAACTATTAAAAAAAAAAAAAAAAAAGTGAAGCCCTCCATTTTCAAATTCTGTATGTTAAGATTTGTCCCCACTCCTGGCATTTTTCTTGGTAACCCAGCTCAACTTTCCTTTGGAATTTTCATAATATTTTGATAAGGCAAGTTCACCTTCAAGAAAAACGTCTTTTCAGTCTCTGTAGCTCAGCAAGCAACCTGTTTCAAGCTTTCAGTCCTACTCTTCTCGGTTCTCTGAGGTCGTGTACAAATATCTTCCCAGATAATACGCCAGTGTGGCTTACAAGCAGAGGTATGAGGAGACTCTGCAGCAGCCACAGCCTTCCCACACTGGTCCTTCCACTGCTTCGAAAAGGAGGCTTCAGGCTTCCCGGTGTCGTGGGGAACCCTAGGGCTGCACAAGTGAGGCTAAAAAGTAGAAGCAAGGCCAAGGGTGTGGCTTGGTCGATACAGAGCTTCAGTAGCACACACAAAGCCCTGGGTTCCAGCCTCAGCACCACATACACAGGGTGTGAGGTCACACGCCTGTAGCCCTAGCACTCGAGAGGTAGAGACATGATGACCCAAAGTTCAAGGTCATCATCAGCTCTACGGCCAGTTCCAGGCCAGAATAAGAAAAAGAGGATGGACCGTAGACAAGGCTCCCGTTTTAGGCAGATAATCACACCTGCTGAGAGTTCATGAAGTCAGTGGTCATGCCATGCCCAGAGGACAGAGCTGCACACACTCTTACGTTCTTGCTATCTCTTCAGAGGAGTTCACCGAGCCTCAGAGCGGGTGATGCAGGTGTACTGGCACACATGCACACTCAAGCACATACACACACACACACACACACAGAGAGAGAGAGAGACAGACAGACAGACAGACAGAGACAGAGATTGTGTTCCACAAACACAAATGGCTAACAAGAGAAACAGACCTATTGATCACTTGTTTTATATTCAATGAACACGTTTAGGATCAGCACTCTATCCAAAACCTCAAATTCAGACTTGAAATAATTCAGATAACAAGCATTTACTTCATGTTTACTATATAACAGGGAAGGGATAGGCAGAGACACTTTTGAAAAGGGCCACAGAGTAAATATTTTAGGCTGTTGGGGCCAGATGGTCCTGGTTAGAAGGACTCAAATCTGCCATCTTAGCATAAAATGTTGCCAAAGACAATAACATAAATGAACCAGTGTGGCTGTTTTCCAATAAAACTTTATTTAAGAACACTTGGATTTAAATTCCACATAATGAAACAGTCTCCCCACCCCCCAGCCGCCCCCCCCCCCCCAACCATTTAAGAAAGTCAAAATTGCTCTTAGCATCACAAACATATACAACAGGAAAAGACCTGGTCTGGCCTTTGGCCCACTGTCTGTCAACCTCCTTTAGTGGCCAGGGAGTTTAGTAATTTATGTATTTATCAGGAATGATTAAGTCGAGGGCTAGGAAGGTGGCCCAGTGGTTAAGAACTGAACAAACATGACCCCCTGAGTGTGAGTCCGTCCCCAGGACCCACATGAAAGAGTGACCATGGCTATCGTGCCTGTAACCCAGTGGGGTGAGGGACAAGAGGCTCACTGGGGCTGGCTTGCAGCCAGCCTAGATCCAGGTTCAGTAAGACCGTCTGTCTCAGGGAAATAAGGCATAAAGGGACAGAAGAACATCCTGTTCCCTGCACTGACTTCAGCATGCACACAGGCACACACGTCATGCAAACATACACACAGAACACCACCAAAAAAGAATAGTGAGTCAACTGCTTGCCTTCTGAGACAAAAATCAAAATTACACTAGGAACTTGTGATAAATCCTAAGTAAGAAGAGAGAAATGTGCCTAGGGTTACAAGAACCAGAGATGGGTCAATTAAGGAAATTTCTCTTAAAGGACCAAGGCCGTCTTCCTAATAATTGAGTCTCCTTTGGACTATTCTCTAAGTGTCAAAAGTTACCTTCATAAATAAAGCAACGGAGACTTTCGCCCAAAAGAAAGAGTCTTCAAGACCCACATCTGCTGTGACTTCATCAGAACGTGCCTGGGTGTGTTTGGGAATGTCCTCTTTAATTATCATCCCAGGCCAAGACCTCCAGTAAAATCCATCCTCCATTGATTGGCCGGGATTTAGCAAGCACATCCCGGGTGGTGGCTGGCTAGAACTCTTAATGGCAACTCGGCGGGGTCTCCCATGTTTATTTCCATCAAGTCCTTGAGCTGTCACAGGTAATAGTCCTCAAACTACTCTGAGACTGAGAGAATCAAACAATCCCCCCCAGTCCCCCCTACCCACACCCCACCCCAGTGAAAGGTCAATGGCCAGAGTCTTGAATGTTTCCCTGCACCCCACTGGTTCTGCCTAATCAAATTGGGTTTATTAGAGGGTCAACTCTCATCAGCTCTAGGTTTTATCTGCATTTGGAGATGCTTAGGCAGATTTATTTTAATTACCTCAGAACAAGCAAAAGCTTGGGTCTTGAGACTTAACTGTCACCACTGTCTGCCCGGATGTTTTTGTTCTGAGGGGAAGCTGAAGGAGCAGGGAGCCAAGCTGACTTCATCAGCTGTGTATTTAATTAAAGCACAAGAAGAGCCAGCAGGCAGGGAAGACAGTCCATCAGCCACCTCACGGGTAAAATGCTAACAGCTTGGATGTTCCCATTCCTCTTACACAATAACATCTAAGTCCAGGGCAGGTAAACGCTGCAGCCTGGGCCTCTGACTTCTCCCAAGTTCCCAGAGAGTCCCAGGGACAGAGAATCTGCAGCTACCACCTCCTAAATCTAAGAGGACATAGATGTCTTTCAAAAAAAAAAAAAAAAAAAAAAAAAAAAAAAAAAAATCCCTAAACTACCTATGCCCACAGAAGCTTGGTGCTGGGCTTGTAATGGACCCTACATTCAATCTGAGAATTCAAGCAGGTTCTCCCACTTAAGAGCAGAAAGAATATAAAGTTAACCAACTATCTATAATATGGTTCCTTTCTTGTTCAGTCCTGTCAACATCAGAGAGGACACAGACTTGCCCCCTCTGTTTACCGATCTCTGCAGCTTTGCCATACTGTGTTAGGTGATGAACACAAACATCTGGATATGCACTCATACACCAGCACTGCCAATGCTTTTGATACTTTGTTTCAGGGTTTTCTAATGGTTTTGTTTTTGGAGTCAAGCTGCCCTCGAATGCTCTATGTGGTGAAGGGGACCTTGAACTTCTGAATCTCTTCCTTCTGCTTCCAAAATGTTGGGACATTAGGTATGTACCACCATGCCCTCTCTATGCAGTGCTAGGCATGGAACCCCAGGCCTCCACACATGCTAAGCAAGGACTTAACTGAGCTACATCCCTAGCTCATACTCTTTTCATTTTTATGGTCACAGGAAAACCTGACATTCAGAAAGGCAGGAGGAAATGTGGGCACAGGAGAGGTGTTTCAGTTAGCACAAGGCTCTCTGCCCCAGCAGACGGTCAGTGTCAGACAGACTGTGTCCATGGAAGGCGTGGGAGGAACCTGAGCCCTTTAAAAAACACCAGTCCAGGACTCACTCTGATCTGGTGTCAAGCTCTTATTTCCCACAAGGCCTTTCCAGGGGGTCTGGTGGTCAGCTGTGGGGGAACCTATCATGGATCTGAAGTGAACCGATATTACTATTGTGCATACAACAAGGGGGAAGGGACTCAGAGCTTCCTGTCAGAATCGCTGAAGGCAGGGAACATGAAAACAGGAGAGAAAGGACAAGTAGAGAAGAATTTACCACAGTTTAACTCTCTGATTTGAAGTGGTGTGTGTGTGTGTGTGTGTGTGTGTGTGTGTTGTGTGTGTGTGTGTGTGAGAGAGAGAGAGAGAGAGACCCTTTTGTCTGTGTTTTATGTGTTTGTATGTATGCATTTATGGGTACGTCTACGTGTTTATGTGTGCCCATGCATGTACACACATGTACAGTAAGCATGTTACTAACTAAACTATCTCCCTGCCCCCATGGGATTCTTTTGGAAAGGTAGGAACAACTTCTCACATAGCCTAAGCCAACCTCAAACCCATGACCTTGAACTACCAATTCTTCCTGCCTCCACCACCTAAGTGCTAGGATTACAGAAGGGCTGCCACCCTACTTCACTTAGTGACAGTTCAGACTAATGAACACATCACACCACTGGGACTAAGCCTCTTCCACCAAGCAAGTTCCCAAGGAAGCACAGAGCTTGTGATGGTACGGCCAACCACACACCCTTCTTGACACAGCAGAGAGATTTTATGAACCTCGGCAGTCAGAAGGGACCGTGCTCAACTTCCTTCCCCAGAATTACCTGACCCTGTCCTAGCAATCTCCAAAACTTTAGAGCCCACAAGCATCACTTGAAAAGGGACGTGGTAGGTGGGAGAGGGTGAAGTCAAGACTTGTTAAAACATAAACTGCTCAGCCTCGCTCACATCAGATATCCTTGTTCAGACGATCTACAGAGTTTCCAGATGATGTTGATACTGCTGGTCTAGGGACCATCATTTGAGATTCAGTGCAGAAAATTGGGGGGGGGGGTCCGGGGGGAGCAGCATGGAGGAAGTGGGGCAGTTGTTTTCCGTTTTTAGGAAAGTATGACATCCTCTCAATGGATATAGAGCCTAGAGCTTTTTTTATATGTACAAAACAGCTGCCAGAATCCTCAAGTGTTTGCTCTGCTGTCCGAGCAGCCGGCTGTGATTTTCCACTCAGCCACAGAGCAGGATCACAGATTCCCCCCCGCCCCCGCCCCCGCCCCCCCCCCCCCCCCCCCCCCCCCCCCCGGTGAACTGGAGGATTTGTTTCAGGACTGTATTATTGTTTTACAGTATCTAATGACTGGGCTGTGGAGTGCCAAATGGTCAACAAGCTTCCCCATTGTTCTTCAGGTGTGCCAACAGGCGTTCGTGCTGGAGAGAACCCTGTCTGCAGGACTGCAGGCTTCAGATACTCGCCGAGACAAGTTAACCTCAGCGATACAACCTCTACCAATGAACGAATCTTTCCGAAGCAGGGGCACTCAGCCTGTTTCCTTAACTGTGCAGTCAAAGGAAAACAACCTTTTTCTTTCCTTCCTAGTCCTTTAAAACATAGTTTCCATCACCCAAAACCAACCCAGAACACCCCTCTCGGGGAGCTGAAAATACACAGACAGTAAGTGTTGAGGTTGTTGATGTAAGAGGGAAATTTCCCCAGTTAGAGAACTGCCATGAGGCCAGCTATCCTGGCTGTAAGCTCACAGCCTTTCCTTGAGCGATTGGACCCAGTCCCTGGCACAGGCTGCCTGGTTGGAATCTTGATTCCTGCTGCGTGAGTCAAGTTACAGACATAATGGCATGTTATTAAAACTC
The DNA here is from genome assembly GCF_903995425.1 of Onychomys torridus. Taxonomy (NCBI): domain Eukaryota; kingdom Metazoa; phylum Chordata; class Mammalia; order Rodentia; family Cricetidae; genus Onychomys; species Onychomys torridus. The sequence continues at coordinate 20,755,237 of NC_050464.1, read as the reverse complement.
TCAGAGCACCAACTTTCTCATCTATATAATGAAGACAGCAATAGTTCATAAACTTTATTGGGCTAGCTCGCATAAGAAATAATCAGTGTAAAGGGCTTGTCACAGAGCTGGGCACATTTCAAGTACTACACACTAAAGGTTTTGGGATTGCCATCTGTGAAGGTCCGTACGGTACAGAGAAGGGTGTGAGCCCTCCTTTCCCTAGAGGATGCCAGAGGGCCACCAGGAAAAAGGATGGCTTCTCATCTGCCCCAAAGCAACCAAGCACGATTAGGAGCTGCTGTTGTAAAGAATAAATCAAGAAGACTTTTAAAAGGACTGGCAAGATGGATCAGCAGGCAGAAATGCTTGCCATGCAAGTCTGAGGACAGAAGTTCAATCCCTGGGACACAGACACAGTGGAGAAAACCGATTCCTGAAAGTTGTCCTTGAACTTCCACAACCACACTGCGGCATGTGCACCTGAACACACACACACACACACACACACACACACACACACACACACACAATATATATCTTTGAAATTGCCTATGTGACTGTGAGTGCGTGCGAGTTTCCACGCACACATGCACACACACATTTCAGTGCCATAGCCACAGAGGTCAGAGGCACTGGATCCCCTAGAGGTTACAGGCAGTTGTGAACCACACAACATAGGTGTTGGGAATCAAACTTGGGTCCCCTGCAAGAGAAGTGTGTGCTTTTAACCTATCATCACTCCAGCTCTAATAAAAATCATTTAAAGACATTAAAGGACAGTAGAAAGAGTGTGCATCTAAGTAATCAGTGAATTCTTCCAGAAAAAAAGGAAGGAAGAGCAGTAAGAAAGCACAGGTGCCAGGTAAGAGGAGCGCAAGGTCACCAATCGAACATCAAATATGACTCCAAAGTGCCTGAAACTGTAACAGACCACAGACGTTTTATAAATTCCTCCTAAATAGATCCCTTTCTTCTGCCTTATTTCTAATTTACCTCTGAGCCTCCACAAGTCTAGAACCTCCCCATCAGAAACAACTTCTAATCTGAGATAGAAAGCTAGTAGGTCACTTTTATGGGAGTGGGAACATGAGGCCCAAACAGAACAAAGCTGGGGGGCCAAGGAAGAGGTGGTAGCAGGCAGGGTGAGTCTCGGGTCAGAGGGACTGTGGGAATAAAGGTCACAGATACAAAATAAGCACACATTCTTCCCACAGCTGCTGCCTAACAAAGGTAACTCTGAAAAGTATGCAACCAGGAATCAATGAAAGTAAAAGGGGGGCCGCTGCTCCTCCAGGAGCTTGAATAAAAGCTCACACAATTGTGTGAGCATGTGCACGCATGTAGGGAGAACTAAAGGAATTCTTACTATACTTAGGGAACATTGCCTTTCTGACTCAAACTATGTACTCCACTATGTTCTGAAACTCAAGAACAAGAATCGTGCTGCCAATGACCCCAGCTCTTGAAAGGACAAGTGCTGTGCAGCCAAAGAACACTGAACAGTTGATACAGAGGAGCGCTAGAGATATGATCTCCATCCAGCGGGCTAGTGACACTTTTCTTCCTAAAAGCAAATCAAAGCCATTAATCAACCATAACTGTTCATGCTCCCAATTTGGTCCATACCTGAAACACTCTTTCATCTTTGGAGACAGGACAGGTCCAGGGCTGCCCTAATACAAAGGCTAAATTAAGAACTGAGTTTTGAGCCAGGGAAATGACTCATCAGATTAAGGCACCTGCTGCCAAGCTCCAGGACCTGACTTTGAGTCTTGAACTCATGGTAGGAGAGAACTGTCTCCTGCAAGCTGTCCTCTAGCTACACACACACACACACACACACACACACACACACACACACACACAAATAAGTAAATGTAATTTTCTTTAGCAAATACTTGAGCTGTTTCTCAGATGGTAAAGTGTTTGCTTAGCATGCCCATACTATGAAGGTAACCCTAGCAAAAACTCCTAGGAATGGGGGATACAGAGACTGAACCTGGCATCTTCTGTAACCAGACAAGGCTTCCAGTAGAGAGACTGGGACGCCAACCCAGCCATAAAACCTTCGACCTACATACAGTTTGTCCTGCCTGCAAGATGTCCCGGGGTAAAGATGGTGCAGAACTTGTGAGACGGGCCAACCAATGACTGGTCCAACTTAAGAAGAAGAATTAAAAAAAAAAAAAAAAAAAAAAAAAACTCAATGAAATGATTCCTAATGATACTCTGCTATACCAGAGCATAGCATAATCATCAGTAGAGAGGCTTTATCCAGCCATTGATGGGAGCAGATGCAGAGACCCACAGGCAAAAACATTCATTAGGTGTGGCTTAGGGAATCCTGCAGAAGATGGGGAGGAAGGATTGTTAAGAGCCAGCGGGGTCAAGGACACCACCAGAAAATGGCCCACTGATCAATGAAATGAAAATGAGCATTAATCAAGGCTCATGGGGGCTCATACACTGAAATGACAATCAGGAAGCCTGGATGGCTCTGAACTAGGTCCTCTACATCTATGTTACGGTTGTAAAGCTTGGTGTTCTTGTACGACACCTAACAGAAGGAGTGGGAGCTGTCTCTGACGCTTTTGTCTGCTTCTGGGACCTTTTTCCCGCTACTGGGTTGCCTCGTCCAACCTTAGTATGAGGGGAAGTGCCTAGTCTTACTGCAACTTGATACGCCATGTTTGATTGACATCCATGGGAAGCCTGCCCTTTTCTGAAGGGAAACCAAGGAAGAATGGATCTGGGGAAACGGGAGGTGAGGGAGGACTGAGAGGAGAGGAGGGAGGGTAAACTGCAATCTGGACGTAATATATGAGAGAAGAATAAATTTCTTTTTTTAAAAAAAAATGGGGAAAAGTCTGTGACAAAAAGTATCTGTTGCTTCAGGGAAAAAAAAATGTTGACATCACATGTATACACGGTCATATGCTTGCTCAGAAAATCACAGCCAGTGATGTTCCAACTACAAAGGGCCAAGATTCTTTATTCCCAGCATCTAGCTAAGCATCTCAACCATAATCCAGTTTCAACCCATGACTCTTAACGACACTCTGTAAAGTGGAAAGAGGATACAAGGGATGATTTCGCAAAGCTTAAGCAAAGAGCTCCCAACCATGATCCATCTACACCCGCCCTAATGACACAACAGCCCATTTTACAGCCGTTACATGTGCATCTCCTCACTCTCCTTCCCCCAAATCATGAGATTAACGAAGAGAAACTGGAAAGCTGGGAAGTACGGCAATTGGCAGAACACGTTTAGCATGCACAACGCTCTACGTTCCACTCCCATAAAACAGGCTTGATAGTGAATGTCTGTAATTCCAGCACTAGGGAGGTAGGTAAAAACAAGAGAATCAAGAGTTTAAGGTCATTCTTGACAACATAATGATTTATTTTATTTTATTTTATTTTATTTATTTTTTGGACAACATAATGAATTTAAGACAAACCCAGGACACATGAGACCTTGTGACTGGTTGGTTGGTTGGTTGGTTGGTTGGTTGGTTGGTTGGTTAGTTGGTTGACTGACTGATTGATTTTTTAAAAAATATGAATATGTGATTAAAAAAAAAAAAAAAGAAAAGGAAAGAAAAAAAACAGCCTGTCACAACCCCTATCAGCCAAAGTATACAGCCCAAAGATTATTTGTATGCACAGTTCTGTCTTAGAACTACAGGTGTCTGGTTTTTGAGTTATAGGTCACTTCCAGCCAACAAAACAAACCTATTTCAAGAAAGTTGGCCCATCAGCTTACCTTGGTAGCCAGAGACCACCTGGAGGGCAAGGCTCTTCATGCAGATGTAAAATCCTCAATAAGATTAACTCACCTAATAGGATTTGTGGATGCTAGGAAGGCCATTATGGTGTCTCCTACAAACCAGAGGCTCCAAAGGCTTTAACCATTCACTTTAATGTAATCTGGCCTAATCTAATCAAGGCTGTCTCCTTGCATTCTGTCAGGGGACTTTGAGCACTGGTCTTTTTAAAAAAAAAAAAAAAATTAAGGAAAGGCAGATATATATTAGCCTTTATCTACAAATTAGTACAGACCTGGCTATTACTGTGGGAGGGGAAGGGAAAGGCTGCCTTACCCTGCTAGTTTCTATGATCTACTAGGCTAATAAATGACTGCACTTGATACTTAAATTGTAATTAAATGTCACAAGGAAGATCTCACATGTTGATTAATCATCTCACTCAAAACCCACACCCTCCTTTCTAAACTGACTTTAAGAGGAGCAAGGATCTCAGTCGGCAGCAAGCTCTCCCAACAGCCAAAGCCAAGGCTGACTCAACAGCGGAGAGATCTTCCTTGATTTGAAACCCCTACACTTGCTCAAAGCAGTTTCAGTTCTGTATCCCTAAAAGCCCTCGAGCAATTATTACCTCCAGATGCTCAGCACAAAAGCAGGTCCTCACAGCACATCTCTGTAGGAGGAATCTGAGCTCATGTGGCCCCTTAAACTAGTTACATTCAAGCTAGGAAACCGGCTCTCACTCTATACCCTCCATTTTCCATGCTGGCTCATCACACCCATCACCATATAATATGCTCATGTGTATGACAAAGCAACCTCAGAAAGAGAAGAAAATAAAAATTAAAGAGACTGGTGCCATATTCTAGACCTGTACTGGCCAGTACAAGAGTGCCGGAGGAAAGTAAATAGCATACTACTTTTTAAATATTTTTTTTTTCCATGTTTGGGCAATACTGGGGACGGAACCCAGGGCACTGTGCACCCTAGGCAAGCACTGTACCAGTGAGCTACATCCTTGGCACTTTTTAGATACTGACCGTATGTTGAAGTGCTTTTTAAATTTCTGCTGTATTGGTTAGTATAATTTATTTCACCTATTTAAAAAAACTGAAAATGTGTGTCACACGTACATATCTCAATTCAACACCACTATTTTAGACAACATGCTCACTTCAGTTTCAAAGTGAGACACTTCTATGTCTCACTCTCAGAAACATCAGGTTAAGGACGGATGGTTGTGAACAACTGTTTACTTTCTGAAGCCGAAGGAGGACAGCCATTCAGTCACTAAACAGCTGAAGTAACCTTGACTTTTTCTCAGCTTTCAGTTGTGCATCCATCCTGAGATAAATAGGTTTTCTCAGACCCTTGCTGTGCCAAACTCACAGCTAATTCCAAATTAACAAAAGCTTTTTACATCCAATACAAAGAAGAGACTGATTCTCAGCTCACAGGGCCACAGCTCTTGTTATGGAGGACATCCAGCTTTTGAGAATTCTCCAGAAGATACTAGCTCAGATAAGCCAGAACTAACTAGTTGCCAAGACTAACCACTGAGCAAAATGACCACATTCCTGCCCTGGAGAGCATCTCCCCACAGGTTCTGCCCCTGGCAAGTTTAAACATGTGGCTGGGAAAAAGCTGTTAAGTCCCGAGAACTGAGAGGTCAATGAGAGATCCAAACAGAGCACCCTGGTTATCAGAGAGAGTGTAACAGCTATCAAAGGTGCCAACCATGAAGGATGAAGGAGTAATCTGCCACAGATGTTCTGTGTCCACCCTTCCTTCCTCCTACCCTCTCATGCATGTCAGACCCAGGCATCTTGGGGACCTCCCTACAACACTAGCCAAACCAAATCTGCATTCCCAGTGCCTCCTAACCTCCCGAATTAGGCTAAAAGAGACAAAGTTTAAAGTGTTCACTCAGCACGCTCAGAACAGGATGGCATACGAAGGGAAAACAGAAATGAAGCACAGAGGACCTGGCCCCTCAGTGCAGGAGGTCTGGCCACGGCAACCTAATACAGTATGTGCAAAGACTGGGGTAAGCCCAGGGCAAGCAAGAGATGAACTCTTCCGTTGATGAGCTGCAAACATCTGTCTCTACACAGGTCGCAACAACGAAGTGTCATTCCACCAAAGTCAATTGAATGGGCTTATTTAATGGGGAAATCAATTTCATGGGCTTGCCCACAGAGTATGGGTGAGAGTTTATTCACAGAGCATGGGTGACCCCAAAACAGTTCCATCACTAAAGTGTTGCTCTAGAATGGATGATGACTTCCTCACAGAGGGAGCCCCCTGCTCAGTAAACTTTCCAGTCTATATACTTGAGCACCTCCCATCTAGAAACCCAGAGACCACATGGAATTAAAACAGAATTACATACAAACGGCCCAAGATACAGGAGTGAATAATTGTGATGAGGTGAGGGTCCAATTTCCCTCTCTTAATCCACTCTCCTATGAGGAAACATTAATAGTCAAAAGGCCCAATCTTAAAGAAACTCTTGCAGGAGAGGGCACTCACTGCTTAAGCCATCCTACATAACCCCACACTTGGCTAAATGTTCTACTATCACCATCTAGACGTCCCTAATAACATGTAGTAAGAGCCTCACACACTTTCACTAGGCTCTTTAAGTTAACTAGCTGGTAAAGGTATCTTAGGGTTACTACTGCTATGATAAAACACCATGACCAAAAGCAACTTAGGAGGGCAGGGTCTGTTTAATTTACACTTCTACATCATAGTTCATCATTGAAGGAAGTCAGGATAGAACTCAAAAGGGTAGAAACATAGAGACAGGAGCTGATGCGGAGGCCATGGAGGGGTGCTGCTTACTGGCTCGCTCCTTGTGACTTGCTCAGCCTACTTTCTCATAGAACCCAGGAATAGCAAGCCCAGGGGTGGCACCACCCACAGTGGCTGGGCCCCCTTCCCCACCCATCACTAACTAAGAGAATGCTCTACAGGTTTGTCAGCTTACAGCCTGATCTGACGGAAGCATTTTTCTCAACTAAGGTTCCAGCCTCCCAGAGGATTACAGCTTTGGGTCAAGCTGACATACAACAAGCCAAGCACACTGGGAAATCAAGTGGGGCCCAATGATGACAAAGTCCCTTCAACGGCCCATGGCAGTCCATCCCTTCATGGCAGTGTCTCTCCAACACAGATCTTAGCAGTGGTCAGGGGACCTACAGCTAAGATTCTCATTCAACAGGTCTGACGGGGATAGAAAAGTGCATCTGGAACAGCTTCCTGTCAAGTCTGAAATGCGGAGTTTCAGAACTAATGTCTAAAGGGTAAGAGGCTTTAACCCCTTCTTATCTCTCACAGATAGGGAGAACCAGAAAATACACAAGAGAAAATACACAAAAAGACACAGCTGGACTGAACCTCTCTATGTGAGCAACTCTGTCCTCTCTCTACGCTTCACTGGTCTTTCGGAGCTATCCCCCACTGGCGTGCAAAGCTGTGTAGTTTCAGAACCCAGTTCATTCGGGCTGCAGAAGCACAGAGTTGATGCGCCTCTTACTCCCATCTGCCCCACCTCTCCAAAAAGAAGTAAAACATTATCAAGATCTGGGAAAGCTCAGTGTCGAAAGCAGATAAAGAACAACGAACACAGAATTCAGCAAACATTTTGGTTAAATGTCAAGGTGCATTTTTTTTTTTAAAGATTTATTTATTTCTGTAAAGGAGTGTGTGTGTACGCCTGCATGACTGAAGAGGGCATCAGATCCCATTATAGATGGTTGTGAGCTACCATATGTTTGCTGGGGGCAGGAACTCCGGAAAAGCAGCCAGCACTCTTAACTGATGAACCAGCTCGCCAGCACATCAAGGTGCATTTTTAAAATGACTTTTGAAAACTTTAGTTGGAAATGGAATAAGATTTTGTTTTAATTGAAACAACAAACAAACAAACAAAAACGCAATGAAAGGTTTGGTAACATTTGTTAGCTCTGCTTCTATAATAAGGTTCTTTGAGAGAAAAGAAAAAATACCCAAAAAACAAAAAACAAACCCTTTCCTTCACTTAGGATTTTCTTAAGTAGTTTTAGATCTGTGGTCCACAGAGGCTTAGAGAGCTACACAGTCAGGTTTGTAGGAGGAAGCTGTGTTTATGAGAAGATGAGGGACTCCTTGTTGATTCCACACCTTGTATTTGTTTCTTTCTCCTGGGAATTTTGAAAAGATTAATATCCACTAGATAATTTGAAGTTTCAAAATGCCTTGAGTTCCTGGGGGAAGCTGTTCCATAAATGTAAATAAATCAGGCAGCATCTGAATTTGGTTGTTCATCACTTTTTCAGAGTGTGTTTTAATTAAAACTTGTGCTACTGAAGTCAGGAGCTGGGCAAAGGTTGTAATCACTAGGAGACAGTTAAATGCACAGGTAGGATCAGCTCTTAAGCCAGAACTCAGGTGGGATGATCGAGCAGGCCTTCTTCTGGTCATCAACCCTTTCCCCTAGCATGTGCTGAACTGTGAGTTAGTTATTTTACCATTCACATGCTGTCTCAGACTTTTCAGGTAGCGTGGAGTGTCTTGAGTGAGTTGGAAAAACAAAAGAACCAAAGCTGTGCATCACCATGCCTGGCCGTGGTTTTAGTTTTTAAGCTGACTGTGTGAGCTTGTGAGTCACTCAACCTCTTCAAACTATTCCTGCTTACGTATCATTCTATATGCCTGTCTTCCAGGAACACGCTTCAGGAACACAGGCACTCTACGTCAGAATCTCCTGGGTGCCATGGGGTTTTTTTTGTTTGTTTTAAATATATATATATATACTGGGTTGTTACATGGTTGGTTTATGACAGGGCATATACTAAGATGCCATCCTGGACCTGGCCTAGTAGCCATCGAAAGTACAACAGATCAATACAGTGATAGTCAAGTCTATAGTTATCACAATGGAGCAACCGACATTCTCTAGTAGGTGGAGTGGGGTCTTCAGAAGACCCTCCCCTGAAGTCCAGTCTATCAGCAGAAGGTTAACTGAAAGGAGGACCCATGATTCAATGTCCATGACATCATTATCCATGACGAAATGGAGATAAAGCTCCATTGGGCTCACTGATATTCCTGTAAGTCACCTCTCTCCTATGCTCTATAAATACACCCAATAAACTTGCTGGTTTTATTGTCTCTAATTTTACTATATAAAAGTTAAAACCTTGATTTTGGGGGGGAAAAAGGGGGGGTGCTGTAGGATGTTCTGTATGTCAAATGTGTTGCTCTGACTGGGTAAAATAAATAAAGTGCTGATTGGCCAATAGCCAGGCAGGAAGGATAGGGTAGGCGGGACAAGGAGAAGGAGAATTCTGGGAAGTAAAGACAGGGAGAGAGACACTGCCAGCCGCCGCCATGACAAGAAAGATGTAAGGTACTGGTAAGCCATGAGCCACATGACAAAGTATAGAGTAATAGAAATGGGTTAATTTAAAAGAAGTAGATTACAAGAAGCCTGCCATGACCATACAGCTTATAAGTAATATAAGCGTCTGAGTGATTATTTTATACGTGGGTTATAGGACTGCGGGGGCTTGGTGGCACCTGGAGAGAAGCTCTCCAACAACAAAAAACTTGGGTGAAATTATTCTCTGGTCTGGGATGGATAAATACTCATTCTGTCACCTCAGAAAAAGTTAGCACAACACCCACTACAGGCTGAACTCGGTTTCCAAAAAAAAAAACACGTTAACATCCTAACTATTCTAGTTTCATCTCCGATACTCCCACCAAATGCAACTTAGTGGGAGAAAGGATTTATCTGGTTTATATTCATATCACTAAAGAAAAGCCAGGGCAGGAACTCCAGCATGAACCTGAAGCAGAAACCATGGAGGCATGCTACTTGCTGGGATTACCCACAGGCTCATATTTAGTTAGTTTTCTTAAATAGCCCAGGACCACTTGTCTAGAGAATGGTGACACTCACAGTGGGCTGGGTCCTCCTACATTAATAAATAGTCCAGGCAATCTCTGACAGGCCAAGCCACAGGCCAAACTGATCTAAGCAATTCCTCAGTTGAAATCCCCTCTTCCCAAGCGACTCTAGGTTATGTCAAGTTGACACTAGCCTCGTGATGTGTTGTTAAAGGTGTAGCAAGATGAAAAGAAGTCACAGCAGATTAGCATGGACCCCCCCCCCCCCAATGCATGCAGTGTCTTTATGAGACGACGGCTGTGTACAGGGAGATCCAAAGAGCCGCAAAGGCAGAGACTAGAACTTTGAAGTTGTGGGCTAAAGCATGCCAAAGGCCAGTAAGAGCTACCAGAAGCCAGGAAGAAGCAAGGATGGAGTCCCCTATAGATTAGCCTCTGACATCACCTGGACTTCAAGCTTCAAACCTCCGGAAGTGTGAGACTTTTTCTATTGTTTTAAGCCATCCTGCTTTGGGCACTTCAAAAGGGAAGCCTGGGGAAACAAATTCAGGTATCCACTCCAACCTTTGGCCATCAGTCTAACTTTTATTTTTGTTATTGTTTTACAGACCGGAACTACGGAGCTCAGGCTGGTGCTGACCTCTCACTCTGCAGTCAGTGCACAATGGCCTAGAACCCCCCAATCCTCTTGCCCCCTCCTCCCAAAGGCTGACATCACAGGTATGAACCACTTGGTCCCACTAGGGTCTCATTCTGAGAAAGTTTCTAGAAACATAGGCTTTGCACCCAGCCTAGAATATATGAAATTGAGAGATCCTGTCTCAAAAAAAAAAAGGAAATGACAGTAACAAAAATAATTTCACATCAAGTCTGAAATTGCTTTCATTAAAGATAAATTTGAGGAGTACTACAATGAAATCTGAGAAACACTAACTGAAATCACCAGAAAACCTGATGTGCATGCAGGTAAGGGCTGGAGGCATGTAGGCAAACAAAGAGTCTGGCCTCCTGGCTCTGCAGAAGCAGAGGAGATAAACACCCTGGAATCAACACCAATGCCCAAGTAAGTTTCATAGGCTTGGTGGTTTTTGGGAGAGCGGGGGTTGTTGTATTTTGTTGGGGGAGGGCTTTCTTCGAGGCAGCATCTTGCTGTGTAGTCCTGACCCACCCTACGCTCTCCAGGGAGTTCTGGCTGGCCTCTAACTTGTGACAATTCTCCGACCTCAGCCTCCCAAGTGCTTGGGTTAGAGGGAAGCACTACCATGCGCAGCCAGACACCTAAGTTTTGTAGGACTTGCCCTGAAAATTATCCTCAATTATTACCTTCTGTTCCTGTTTGAAAATTAAAAGGTTCCAGAAAATCCTCACCTGCATCTGACTTGCTGGGCCCGTATTTGCAAAGAGCTAATATTTAGAGGGAATCAGTAAGGCGAGAGCGATTGGAACCCACTATCCAACCATCCATCCTTTTAAGTGTCTGACTAGAATCCACACAGACATACTTAGCAAACTTTAAAATACAGCCTCTCAACATTGTTACAATTAAGTCACTCTGAAATGTCATGAAAAGCAATCTAGTCCCATTAAAATCTTCACACTCTCATTAAAAAAGCACTTACAGACTTGAAAATGTTCCTAATACATTATTTAAAGACACAAGATGTACAATGACTAAAATCCTTGTATAAGGAAAGAATAGGAGCAAGCCAGCTTTAAAAAAAAAAAAAATGTTCAAAATTGTGTCATAATTGGGTAATTGGCAAACTACAGGTAGCAGTCAGTTTGTAATATATCAGTTAAGAGAAGACTTGGGGCCCTTCCCCCAACCTAAAATTTCAGCCCACCCAGGAGCCATCCTCATCAACAATCCAAACAACACTGCTTAGCTAATGGTCCCTCCACCTTCCCTGGATGGATCTCCAGCAGGGAAAGTGGGAGGAGGAAGGAGAGAAAGCCCCAGACCTTTTCAACCAACACCCCCAGGACACCAGTCATCTGGGAAAGTCCTGACCTCTGCTCCGTGTGGTCTCCTCCCTTTCAATTAAGGGCCATGGCTATTTATCTGTTGCCATTCAGAAACCTAAATGTGTTTTTACAGACTCTAAATCCCCCCAGGGACCAGCAGGAGCCTCAGGCTGGAAGCCTCTCTTCTCTTCCTCCTCTCCCTCAGCCTCTGCACATACATACATACATACATGCATGCATACACACACACACACACACACACACACACACACACACACACACACACACACACACACACACCAGCCCCAGACAATCCACCTTTCACTCAGGAGCCAAGTTTCAAATGCAGAGGAGGTATCACTAACTCTGAGACTTCCCACACAGCTAAGGCATCTCCAAAGGCATCTGAGTACAGAGGTGGTATGGGGCTCTGTCTGTGTAGCCAGGACAGTGGGTTTCACAAGGGTAATGTTTCTTTTCAACGTAGTGACTGAAAATGCTGACTTTGTATAAAAGTTAAGATTTTTAGCCAGGCGGTGGTGGCGAACACCTTTAATCCCAGCAGTTCGAGGCCAGCCTGGTCTACAAAGCGAGTTCCAGGAAAGGTACAAAGCTACACAAAGAAACCCTTCCTCTCTTCATCGTAAGGGGTGGAAAGACACACACGCTTGCACATGCACGCACTCTCACACACACATTTATTTATTTATGTATGTATGTATGTATGTATGTATGTATGTATGTATGTATTTATTTATTTATTTATTTATTTTCTGGGCAGGGAGCCCTCGGCCTCTGAGTTGACCATATATATAAATCACTCAATGAGTCCCTATCGTGTGTTGGGAACTTTTTCTCTTTAAATAATCATTCATTTCCCAGTTTTACCATTGGAGAAGGCAGAGAAGCAGCAAGATTCTAACAAAGTCAAGAAGAGAAAATCACAAGGAGGCTATTGAGCCCACCACATGTTGATTTCTGAATTAATCAATGAAATCTAGTAGTTTAAAAAAAAAAAGGTAAGAGTTAGGAGCAAATAATGAATTCTATGTATAGCCTTCCCATCACCAAGGGTTCAACAGCAACATTTTGTTCGCCGTAAACATCCTTGTTTAGAGGAGCTGTGTTCCATTTCCAGCACCTGTGTGAGGCAGCTACCTCGGGACTTCCTGTAACTCCAGTTCTAGAGGATCCAACGCCTTCTTCTGGCCTCTGTGGACACCTGTCCTCATGTGCACATATCCCCTCCCTGCCAGACACACACATTGTTTTCAGCAAAGCTAACAGTATGGTTTAGAGAGTCATCTTGTTCGTTCTCTCTCTCTCTCTCTCTCTCTCTCTCTCTCTCTCTCTCTCTCTCTCTCTCCTTCCCTCCCTTCCTCCCTCCCTCCCTCCCTCTTTCTTCTCCCACCTCTCTCACCCTCACCCTCTACTAATAGTCATCTCGCTAAAGCTCAGTAAAGGGGAATGATGAGGCTGGGGTACCACTCAGTGGTGGAGTGCCTGCTGCCCATAGGTGAGGCCCTGCGCTCAGTTTCCAACACTAGAAAAAGAAAGAAAGGGTAGGGATAGAGTGACTGCAATGTAACACACAGCTCACAAGCTGTCATGTCTTGCTATACACAGAAAATAACGGCTGCCTAGAAGGATTATAGGAGCCTAGGAAAATACCACCAACTGGTTGGCTCACACCACAGAATTGAATTTTCTCATTGTCTTGGAGACTGGGAAATACAAGTGGTCCAATTCCAAGTCTGACCATTTTGATGGGAGCACTCTTCATGGTCACCCTTTGACTGAGTCCTCACATAGGATTTGGGGAATATCAAAAAAGAGAGTAAGATCTCTGGTGTCTTGTCTTAAGGACACTAATCTCATCAAAAAGATTCTGCCATCATAAAGCCATCTAACCTAATTGTCTCCCAAAGGTGCCATCCAAATACCATCACATCCAACATGTACGTGGGTGATGGGGAGAGCCACTTTTTTCAATCCACAGCAGAGATCTTCAAATTAGCTCACTGGTCCCATTGGAACAACCACTGCAATCCTTCAATAAACAGTGAACAGCCAGCAGCTACAGAAGAGTTAACAGGCCACACACCCACCTTCACCAATGATCTGTGGAATCCATGAAATCAGACAGCAAAACACCTGAGGGCCGAAAGGCTTTTAGGGTGCAGAAAGAGTTCTCAGTCAGTCAATGCTGACTGAGGCTAAGAAGATGCGTGTTCAGATATGGAATATACTAATAATTTAAAGATGGTTGCCTTCAATGAGTATGGCTGAACGACTCTTCAAATAATAATATCCTTGTTCCCAGGGTCCAGCCCCTAGTGTGATCTTCTTCCCTTGAGTAGGATAGGTCTGTGACTTGCTTCTCACCACTTATAACCACTGGGGTGGGAGGGGAGAGGGAGTAAAGATGGTAGTACCTTTCCAAACAAGGCAACATATTTCTACTTATTTATTCTTACTTACATGCATGCATACGTCTAAAGAAGGGGTATGTGCACATGTGTGCAAGTACTCAAGGAGGCCAGAAGGAGGCATCAGGTCCCCTAAAGCTGGAGCTACAGGAGGGTGTGAAGCACCCAACATGGGTGCTGGGAACGCAACTCAGGTCTTGTACAGGAGCAATAAGTATTACCTTAACTGCTAAGCCATCATATTTCAATTGTTAAAGGACACGTGTCTACCAAATATAATTCTCTCTAGATCCAGGATGGTAAGGCAAACCAAAAACTTTCTCTTCAGGTAACTGAATAGGATTATGTATAGTATGCAAAAAAAAAAAAAAAAAAAAAAAAAAAAAGCCCAGGAATGGCTCTATCCTGGTTTTCTGCTTTGTTGCTTTGTTGCCTTTTAAATGTTTTCCCTCCTTTAAAGCATAGAGAAAAACAAAAAACAAAAAAACTGCAACCTTCTGAGTTGTTTTTACTCCATAATAAGAAAGTCTTTTGGCTCCAAATTGGGGGGGGGGGGGGCACTCTTAATTAACAAAGCCATTTAACCTAGAAAAGTAACCACTTTTAACCTCTCTCTGGAAGGGAATCCTCCCTGTAGAAGGGAGGAACATCTACACTCCCAGGGACTGTGCTAATTCTAGTCCAACAGCCTTGGCTATTGGAAGGTTGAGTGGTTGTTGTCCAAGGTCACCACGGAAGTTAACTACAATGCCAAGTCAGACTGTAGTGACGGCCTGCAACATCCCGAGAATCATTCTGGCCAGGTGGCAAATAGATATAAATCTGTCAAAGGAAACGTCATCAAGCAATACCTAACTGTGGACCTCAAACACAAAGTAATCAACGGAAACAATCTATTCTTATGGTATTCCTGATGATATAAGGAAAGAGAACTAGAAACACTAATGCATACAGCGTTTCACATGAGTGAAGATTTCGTAATGTAGAATTTTTCATATCCTTCCCTAAAACATAACTGATTTTTCCCCCTCAGGGCTGAAGATGGAACCCAGAGCCCTCCCTGTGCATGTTAGGCAAGCATTAGACCAATGAGCTATACTATACTTCCAGCCCCTATAACTGAAATCTTGAACTATAAATCATATTTAAGCATTGAAGGAGAAAATATCAAAACTGCAACCTCCTTCCCTAACTATATTTTCTATAAAATGTGATTTTATTTACTGAAATTTCCTAAAGAAAGCTTTTCAAGCTCCAAGGCCTGGTTTCCATGCTAAACAAGTCAGTCAAACTGCACTGGAGATACAGGGCCCAATGATAAAACAATGACAACCACCCTGCCCTCAAGCAGTACACATATATGCAGACTGTGTGCTGGGAATAAGAATGTTGTATTACGATGAGCGGTGGTGGCGCACGCCTTTAATCCCAGCACTCGGAGGCAGAGGCGGGCAGATCTCTGTGAGTTTGAGGGCAGCCTGGTCTACAGAGTGAGTTCCAGGACAGCCAAGGCGGTTACACAGAGAAACCCTGTCTGGGGCGAGGAGAGGGAGGGTGTTGTATTACCTCCTATTCTAATCTGTCACTTTGACAAACATCATGACCAAAAGCAACTTCAGGAAGTAAAGAATTTATTTCATCTCTTACTTCTAGGTTACAGTGACCATTGAGGGAAGTCAGGGCAGGAACTCAAGGCAGGAACCTGAAGACAGGACTGCTTGGAATTCTACACCTTGGACTAGAGAAATTCATGCAGAGCCAAAGAAACCATAAATGAGGTATGCTAACTACTGGTTTGCTCAGACACATCCTATGACCACAAACCCAGGAAATGGTGCCACCTACAGTGTACTAGGCCCTCCGACACCAATTAACAATCAAAAAAACAAAACAAAACGAAATAAAAATCCCAAACAGACATGCCCACAGGCCAGTATGATCTGGAAAAATCCTTGAATTGAGACTCCCTTCTCAGGCGACTCAGGCTGTGTCAAGTTAACAATTAAAGTTAACTAAGACATCTTTCAGCGGGGAAATGTTTGATTCTTGGTATATGAATAAAATTTTGTTTAGGGGATCTCAAGGGGTTCTAAATAATGTGATACTAGCTTATGCTACAAACAGCAACCCCAAACTGGTAGTCAGTCTGGCTGTGATTGCACAGATCTTTAATCGTGGCCCTCCGAAGGCAGAGGCAGGTGGGTCTATGCCTTTGAAGTCAGCCTAGTCTATGCAGACACTATTTCTTTCTTTCTTGTGTTGGCTCGCTACACATGTGAGAACTTCCTTCCTATAATCTGCTTATATGCCTGTCTCCTGCACTGGACAGCAGGCTTCAGAACACAAACACCCTTCCGCTGTTTCCTTGAAGCACTGGCTTGGCAGGGGCAGCCCTTGACACAAGTGACAACTCCACCATATTAGATGTGGAAGCTGCCAGGTCACCCACCCACTTTTAGATGTGGAACAAGTTATTGTCATTTTTAGAAGGAAAGGAGAGATAAGTCTGCCACAATTTCATACACAGTTACTAGGGAACCATGCTACCTCAGTGTTACATCTATTCTTGGTTAATGCTGGTCCTTCTGTTTATTCTGTACCAACCACTATTTCTCAAGTCAAAGTTCTAAGAAATGTGAGTAACTATTCCATGAACGAGTGAAATAGACAGTATTCTGAGGCCGGGTAAGTTTGAGAAATCTGTGTTAAAACCATACTACTTGAACAGACATCTTAAAACATGCAAATATCAAAGTAGATTCCCAAGAAACAAATCATGTAGTGACTTTTTTCTCCACTAAAACATCTCATCCCATTCTTCTATGGAAGATGAGGAACACCCACTTTCTGAGAAATGTCTTCATGTTAATGGCATATGTAAGTGGACAAAATGAGAAACTCCAGCAGCACATCTGTAAACATTAAGCAGGGATAGGAAGCAGACTCATTCTTACTTTGTGACAACCAACATTACTACTTAACTACACTACTTAAGAGGAACAAAGCCCCTCCACTAACACAGCTTATATCCCATTGGAAGGGAAGAATGCCCCACCTCCAGATGGGGAGATAAAGACGTCTTTCTAGTCTCCAAAAGGCTCTGAACACTGTTCCTTTTACAGACCTTTAGCACCTGGTGGAGCTCTGTAAATATACTGCTTAGCAACTTGCTCACAGGAGTCATTAGGCATTTTCCAAATTCCCACACAAACCATTCAAAACAGTAGTAAAACTCCATGCTCTGTTATTTGATGACATGGAAAAACTTTTATATAAACAATCCAGGACCTGGAAGGTAAGTGCCCTTGGGAATCAATCATTTAATACCCCAACCCCCACCCCCGGCACCGAATCTCCTAAGAAGTAAGAGAGCCCTGGAGAACTTAGGCGTTAGACAAAGATATTACAGTAACCCTAGGAACTGACATGAAGATTAAGAACCACAAACTGCCACAAGTCTAAGGCTGAAAAAAAAAAAAAAAAATCACAAGCAACTGCAGAAAGCTGTGACCATCGACCACCAGGCTCCTTCTGTCCCACTCTCCTGTCTTTTCCTGTCTCAGTGGTAACAGCAGCTCTGCTACCAAAAGCAGTTCTCCAAGCACTGTCAAAACACAGCTTTCTCCTCAGTCACATCCAACCTCCCTGCAACAAGAGAGGCACAGCAACACAGACAAGGAAAGCTGAGCCCAAAGAAAGCTTGAGAAGCTGTGTGCCATTTCAACAGGTTTCCAGCCAGTAAAGCATAGCACAGCGAGCTGTTTTTATAGAGCTCATCAGACTGAACGCTTCACCGAAAATTCCAGAATGGGAAGGCCTATTAGAGCAGGTGTTACGTCCTAGGTCCTACCCAAAGCTCTTTCCCTACCCTGCTCAATGACCCTGGACCAGTGACTAGTTCATTCCCTATCTGTAAGGCGGAGGTCCTATGAAGGCCCTAAAAAGAGTCATGCTCTGGGCCCTTGTTGAACACAGGCCACCAACCAGGAACTCCCGTCAGCTGAGCCTCAGCCCTTGCTCCTGGGATGGAACCACTTTTGTTGCTGTCTGAATTGCAGAACTGCTAGACTTGTATCAAGTATGGAATGTTACAGGACATAAAATAGATAAGTGCTCTCTAGGTAGATTTTATTATACTCCGCTATCATTTAACATACAGTAAAGAGCAATACTATGAAATATTATGGAACCTAAGAGTACAGTATCCCATGTTGTTCTAACTACCATGGTGTCTACATTCCAGAACTTACGTTTTAATAAAACCCTGCAATAAGTCAGTAAGAAAGGGGGGGTGGGGGGTGGGGGAGAAAAAGGAAAGTCACACGAAAAACTCAGAGACCTGTTAAAACCCCTCATTAACTCCCCCTTCCTCCTGGCTTACCCTAAACAGACTTTCACTGCAAACTTTATGCATTACTGGGCAAACTGAAATGTCCCAAACAGAAATAGTATTCAGAAGCAAGCCGCTGGAGGAAAGCAGCCACATCTGCACTCAACTGTCAATCAAAAGAGAGCAGACAGACAGCACCTGGGCCCTTCCTAGTGACTGGCCTCTGTGTTGCCTGTCTCAGTAACTAACTCAATCCCCGCTTCCTGGGCCAGTGACCCTTGACTTGAATCTTCAGATGAGAAGTCAATTCAATACATTTAGACGCCCATATGGCAATGTTCCTTGGAATAAAGCAAAACCTCGACCAACCTAGATAGATAGATAGATAGATAGATAGATAGATAGATTTAAAAAAAGATAGGCGAAAATACTCTAGAAAGAGGAAGGAAAAAAGAAATGTGAGCTTAAAAAGCACGCTGAATTGTAACAAAAACTGAGGCTATTTCAGTACAAACACAAAGGGAAAAAGAGACACTGGAAAACTGTGCTGCTTATGAAATGAGAATTTCTTTTGTGCTTCTAAATGTGAGCACGAGGAAAATACACTCTCTTCTTACTACAAGGAACTACAAAATACACTCATAAAGAGAAGTTCAACATCTGCTGAGACTAATTAATTTGCTCTAGAGCAAGATGTCACTTAATCTTTCTAAAACTTCAATTTCCTTAGCTCTAAAAAGAATATTGATGGGTGGCTCCTAGATGACCTGAAAGCGCTTTACCTCACTCTGCAGCATGCCTCCCCTATCCTATCTATCTGTTCATTTGGTAAATCACAAGTACTTGCTTTTGCTCTGAATACACACTGAACATTCCAACTCTGCAAACAGAATCAGATGGAGCAGCAGCAGTTCAGACTTCTAGCCCAGGATTTTAGCAGATAAAGAGAATTACAGAACAAACCAGTCTCTCTGGGCTAACCCTTGATGAAGATATCACTTTGACCCTGTAGGCACAGATTTTTATCACCTGAAGAAAGGCCAAGCATTTCTCTTTTTCATACATGAGGCAAAAATACACACTTCTTGCTTCCATTTCGGTCTCTTTCCTTAAGTTGATCCATATTCATTGGAAATGCTATGTTTCTGAATCATTCCTAGAGAAAAACAAAGGCACTTTTGTCTTTAAAAAGCAGTTACTTGGGCTGGGGATGTAGCTCAGCGGTAGACTGCTTGCCTAGCATGCAGGAAGTCCTGTGATCCATCTCCAGTAGTCAGGGGCAAAAGGAGGCAAGGTGGTATGCACCAGAAATCTCTGCACTTGGGAAGGAGAAACAGTAGGAACATAAGGGGTTCAAGGTCATCCCCAGCCACACAGTGAATTCAAGGCCAGTCTAGGCTAGAAAGTAAGACTATCTCAAAAGGGGGAAGGAAAAAAAATCCAGCTACAGAAATACTGCTTTTAATCTGGCAGTATGCATCAAAATTTTAAAACACACACTGAACACGAGCCATATAATTTAGTACCTATGAATTTGTGGTATAGCCACTAAAGGCACTTTAAGCCACCAAGCCTGATGACCTGAAACATAGGCCTTCAGTTCACTTCTCAAAGTTCTCAGTTTATACGGTTAAAAAAAGGCACATGGCATTTCAAATGCTATCCATGGTATATGGAAAAGAAAACAGGGTCATCCATACCGAGGGAGAGCCCTCTGTCCTGCCGAAGATGAATATAAATGCTTTGGCAGTCTCTGCTACAACCAGTTCAATTAGCATCAAAACAAAGGCTCTTTAAAAGGCCATGCACACTCTGTATGGGCTGGAGTCTAATTGAGCTACTTGTAAATTAATTACCTAATGTTGTCAAAATGGGGGGGGGGGAGCATTCCTTTTGTAGTGCCACCTAAAGCTGATCCTAAAAGCAAGCAAGCAAGAATCCCCAGCAGCGGCAGCAGCAAGCAGCAAATGTTAAGTTTTGCAAAATACAGCGACAGAGACCTTCCAAGTCATTGCCGATTCACGACGGATCCTCTTGCCAAGGCTTGATTTGTTAACATCCCCTCCTCCTTTTGGTTTAAGTACCTCCTCTGGCAGAGAACATGATACATTTCCATTCTCTCTCCTCTTAATCCACAAGACTTCAGTTCAGAGATGATGGAATCGGTGCCAAGTGTCTCAGACAGGACACTGAATTAAAGCCGGGAACATTAATCCACAGTGCCCTCTGGTACTAGACAGAGGGCTAGAGAGTTAAACTTTCATTCTAGTACAGCTGACCCGCACAGATACACCTTCACCCACTATGTCTACCTCCAAAATCTGCTTGTAAAATATTTACTATAACGATACATGATTAATCTAGTCTAATTTTTTTTTTAAACTGGAGAGTTAGTTATTACTCTCACACATGTTTTCAACCATCTCAAGACACGTTTTCAGATTCTTAACATTAACAGGTTAATTAAGGTTTTGTTTATATTTCTAATTCTCTCCTTTGGGAAGGGGAGGGGGGAGAACACTGTGCCACAGTTCTTGTGTAGAGGTCAACGGACAACTTGAAGGAGTTGTGCCACGGGAGTTCTGGAGCAAACTCAAGTGGCTGTACTTAGCAACAAGTGCCTTTACGCACAGAGTCCTACCTCCCCACCGCCCACCCCCAAAGGTTTTACTTTTCAGTAAAAAGGTTGCCAAGTCCTATGTACGTAAAGCATGGCTTCTGATGAAAATCCTTATGTTCTCAAGTAACTGAACTGAGTTCCCATTTTGAATGGCAAACACATAAGCAAACCCCAAGGAAACCGGCAAGACACTGCTGGTAATTCACCTGAACTCCTAAGAGGTCAGATCAGAGGGGACCTGGAAGACTAAACAAGGAAAGTCTTTCCTAACACACGTGTCCTAGGGTTGGTCTGTTTGTTTTTGTTTCTCTGTGTAGCTTTGGAGCCTGTCCTGGAACTCACTTTGTAGACCAGGCTGGCCTCGAACTCACAGAGACCCGCCTGCCTCTGCCTCCGGAGAGCTGGGATTAAAGTGCCTTAGGAATTCTGCAGTTGTGATAAACACCACGGCCAAAGTAACTTAAGATGGAAAGAGTTAATTTGGCTTACATTTTCCTCTTACAGTCTATCACCAAAGGATGTCAGGACAGGGATTCAAGGTCAGAACTGAAGCGGAAACCATTGAGGAATACCGCTGACTGGCTTGTTCCTCCTGGACAGTAAGCCTACTTTCTTAGCCCAGGCCTACCTACCCAAGAATAGCACGGCCCCAAATGGGCTGGGCTCTTCCACATCAATCATTAATCAAAAGCAGATTGCCTACAGGCTAATCTTTTTTTTTTCCCCCCTGCTGGAGCTGAGGACCAAACCCAGGACCTTGGGCTTGCTAGGCAAGTGCTCTACCACTGAGCTAAATCCCCAACCCTCAGGTTAATCTTATGGAGGCATTTTCTCAGGTAAGATTCCCACTTCCCAGATATTTCTAGGTCTGAATGAAGGTGACAAAAACCAACCAGAATAACAAAAGATATGGTGGTCATGAGCTAAACATGAGATAAACACCCACGACTGAGTACTTTAAAAAGAAAAGGTATATTTACAAGGAGCAGCTCTGATCTTTGAACTGTGTATAGATCACTCAGAACACTCTCCCCTGAAAAAGCATATACATATGCACTCTCTCTCCAGGATGGAGAGACATCAGAGGTCACTATTAGTGGTGTTAGCCCCAGTAACAATAACCCAGGAGTGTGCTCAGTGGGTTTGCCGGGAACTGGAAGCTGAGAACCTCAGAGAGCACTCCTGGAAAACTACACTCTTTTTAATGCACCAAATTGTATCCTCAACAGGCACAGAAGTACCAAGTGAGGTCTCATCTCTCTTACCTCAATCAATTCTGTAAATACTCTGAAAGTGCCAGTCTGTATCACTTTCAATGAAGACACTGACACTCCAGCTTGGTGCACCATTGGATTCAGTGAGGTTACCTACAGGTACAGGGACAGATGAAAGGTACTGGCACTCCTGGGAAGCCTCCTGAGCCACTTTTGGGAGCCATAACACATTAAGTATTCCGTGAGAGACTCATGAAAGAAAAACTACATGTGCCCCTGCAGAGTCCCACCACAGGATGGGCAAGTCATGAAAAGCTGCTCCATGGGGCAGAACCACCTGGACAACTTACAACTTATAGGAAACTAGGCCACCGAAGATATTCATTCATTCCCTCTCTCTCTCTCTCTCTCCCTCTCTCTCTCTCTCTCTCTCTCTCTCTCTCTCTCTCTCTCTCTCTCACACACACACACACACACACACACACACACACACACACACACACACACGCACACACCATGACTGACTCAGAAGAGGCTGCAAAACTCAGAGCGATCCCAGGGAAACAAACGCAGAGTGTGAGCAACTGCAGATCCAAATTGCCTAACTCCAGTTTAACCTACTATTTACTTCTTACACAACCACTGGGGGGAAATGGCCTTGGGGGCTACCACAGGGAATATTTAACAGGCTGGGTCTCTTGAAGGTTTAATGTCTCATTAAAAGCCTCCAACACTCCCGATACAGAAATACAATTGATAAAACTATTTAAGATTAGGACAGATTAACGCTGACATCTATTTAATTAGCAGATGCGTAATCTATGAACAAATCTTCAGCCAGATCTCCTTCCTTTCAAAGAAAAATAGTAAGCAACCAGAAACTCTAAACTCCTGAAAGAAAACTAAAGCTCACTGCTGTAAAGTTTTTTTGTTTTGTTTTGATTTTTAATATGTGACAAGGGAAATTCAGGCTACAAAAAAATAAAAATAAATGGGACTACAAACTGAAATCCATAGGTTTTTGAAATATAGTTTATATTAGTAAAGACAAATGGATAACAAAGTAAAATCCATACAATTTTTTTTTTAAGTTCAAAAGAAGGGGAACAAGACACAGCAAGATCTTACATTACATTAGGAATAAAGTAAACTTCTAATTCTCAACCAGCTCCAAAGTATTACTGTTTCAAAAAGTGAACAATTGTACCAATTCCTAACACTCAAATCCATAGGCTTCCACTTCTCAGAAACGGACTCTGACCATCTCCAATGTCAACCTCGCTGGGTCGAACATCACAAATCCCACCAAGCCTATCTGGAAGGGTATCCCTCACTCTGAACAGAAGTGGCACCATTCCATGGGCTACAGTCCTACAGACTGTTTATACTGAATATACAATAAATACACAATAAATGAAAACAGCAGACTGGCAGCAGAGCTCCAGCATCCCACAGAGTCTGCCTCCAGATGTGCCACAGATGTGAGCAAGCAGCCCTATGTTCCTGCTGCCATGCCTCCCCCTCTCTCCAGGATAGAGTGCATCCTCAAACTGCCCTTCCTTCCACGAGCTGCTTCTTGTCATTTGGTTGCACAACTCCCAAAGTCACTAATGCATCCCGTGCAATACTAAAATGCAGCCACTGTTCTGAGCGCTATGAGATTTAGAGAATTTTTATTCCCCAAAGAAACATGAATCCTCTTAAGATCATCGCAGAGAGGTGAAGAGGGCTTCAAGCGAAACCCAAGTGCACGTGGTGAAGGAGAGAACCAACTCCCACACGGTCCTCTGACCTCCTCAGGCACAGACGGGCACACAAAACAAAGAGTAAGACAAATACATAAAGATGATCATATATACCGGGCTCCAGCATTTTACTAAGTGAATTCTCTGTAACAGTTAAAGACGGACCTCCCCTAATAATCAACTCTGTCTTTGTGATGAATGGGTGTTATTTGAGGATTTGGGGAGATAAGGAGGACCGTAGCAGCAGCAGTACAGCTGGCAAAGTTATTTTGGAATTAAGTAATTCAATCGACATGCTGGGGCTAGAACGCAACCAAAATAAGACAATTAGTCTTTATGTATATCCGTGGAGTGAAAACTATTATCCACAATTTGGCTAATGATATAACTATAAGAAAGCTCGAGTGAACCTCGCCTATGGCACCCTGCTTTAACAGTCCCAGCATCGACTGACCACTGGGCTATTTCACTGCTGGCAGCTCTTTACCATTATATTCGATGCGGTTCTACCACTCGGGTATTTTACCCAGCCCATCACCCACTGTTACACTGGTTTCCCTCTTTTAAAAATACGTTAAGTGGGTCAGGAAAGAGATGCAAGTCTCCAACTGCTTGTGATAAGCTCTCAAAAGGTCAAAAAACATGCTAAGTGGCAATACAAGTACTTCTCTCGTCCACGTTTTCTTCAACAGCTGTGCATACTTGAGACCTTGGTTCTTAACCTTTTATGGGTCACTGACCCCTAAGAGAATCTGATGAAAGCTAGAGAAACCTGCGTACACAAATCTTCTGCCTGGGAAGTCTGGAAAGCCTGTGAATTCTTTAAAACCGAACACAACGTTAAAGACTTCTCAGCCAGCCCGTGAACCCCATGGGGCAGGGCTTGTGTTGATTCTTGTTCCTACAGCCGGTTCTTAAATGACCACAGCATGATGGACAACCAATTCTAATCTGCTCATGAAATGGACAGATGAAAAATCAGCGCAGGCATGGATGACAAAATACAATCTTCCTCTTTTTCATTGGATCGAACCCAGGGCCTTGCGCTTGCTAGGCAAGCGCTCTACCACTGAGCTAAATCCCCAACCCAGAATAGATCTCTAGCTGTCACTACCAAGAGATTTAGATTTAATAAGTCTCAAGTGGTACACAAGAGTCTAATTAGGTGGGTTCCTCCATGTGCATGCATGCGTGCGTGCGTGCGTGCATGCGTGCGTGCGTGCGTGCGTGCGTGTGTGTGTGTGTGTGTGTGTAGAGGGCAAAGGTCAACACCCAGTGTCTTCCTCAATAGCTCTTCACCTATTTTTTTTACTTGTTTATTTGTTTGTTTGTTTAAGACAGGATAGTTCAACGAACCTGGAACTAAACTCACCAATTTGCATAGACTAGCTAGCCTGGCCAGTGAGCCCCAGGAATCCTCTCCAGCACTGTAAGTAGAGACATATGAGCACTCGGCTTTTTTACATGGGTTCTGAAGGACTTAACTCAGACCTCCAGGCCTGTTCAACTGTGCCATTTCTCCACCACTACTTCTTATCAAGTTCCCTCTAGATTAGAACAACACCAAACTTAACCAAGGATGAAAACTTCAAAACTCTCTTCCTGATGTGCTGCTAAGGGAGGAAACAGCACATGCAAGCTGCTCCAACAGCAGCTGGAAACGTTGCCTACCTCAACGGCTTCCCACGGGCCTGAGATATTGCTAAGTACTGGAGTTTACAGCTCTGATAGTGAAGCGCGTCTAATCCAAGCGTTTTGTAGTTTGCTTGCTTTATTTTCCCTGAAAGGTCACGATGAGCATAAGCAGACATTTACAGCAAGGTGCTTAGCACAGATGCCCGTGAGATCTCTCCACACCATCAGAAACTCAGCTTCACAACTTACTGACAAGTGCTCACTCACTAGCCTCACTCAAACAGAAATGGATGCACCATACTCTTAAATTAGAAGGAATCCCTGACCTGAATAAAATGTTTTATCACAATTAAGTCATGTTATCACAGGGCACAGTGGTGCACACCTTTAATCCCAGCACTCAGGAGGCAAAGGCAGGAAGACATGAGTGAGTTTTTTAAGGCCAGCCTGATCTCCAACTGAGCAAGTTCCAGTCCATCCAGGACTACATTAGTGAGACTGTCTTGGGGGTGAGGATGTTCTTATCAAGAGGAACTGGTAGGCAACACCTCCAAGAGTATAAAATTATGCCCTCTTTACAAAACCTGATGATTACGAGACTAGGCCTAACACTGCCTGATTGATTAGGTACATCTTTCTCAAAAACCTGCGATGTTTAGAATTCTGCTCCACAGCCAGGGACTACTTCTAATCCCACAAGACTGGGACAAGAGGACCCTGATGGAGCACAGAAATTAGAGGCTGGCCTGAGCACATAACACGACTTAGCGCGCACACACACACACACACACACACACACACACACACACACAAAAACAAAAACAAAAACAAAAAACAAAAAACCCACAATTTCTTGTTTCCCTTCTATCCCTTTTTCTGCAGCTAAGTAAGGTCCCTTCCTCCCCCCTCTCTTACTTCCTACCTTCTCCCTTGCTGTAGTAAAAGGGTTTTAACTCAAAAGAAAACTCACCACCATGGCCCCCATCAGCTTCCCATCCACTACTTCTTCCTCTCTTCATGGAGGCAGACGTAGATGATCAGACACAGCTCAATGAAACAGCTTCTAGAGTGCCTGGAAGCTTGGGCCCTTAGCTGAGCATGGCAGTGGACACCTGCACTCCCCACACTTGGGAGGTAGAGGCAGGATGATCAAGAATTCAAATCCAGTCTACAGGAGACCTTGCCACAAACCAACAAAATCAAAAGCTCAGGCCCTTCGATCTATCGTGCGGCTGACTTTAGGATCTTCAGAGCCATGACAATTCAGGGTACTCAAGAAATGTTCACTATGATCACATTTCTTCCAGACCTCTTCTAAAACCAAGTGTCTGTGACCTGGTTATCTACCTTAAGAATAAACAAGCCCCATTACCACTAGAAATTCCAGAAAACAACTTTAAGATGTATCACATATGTGCACACTCGTAAATCTTTTAGTAAGACTTAAAAATAGAATTCACAAGATTAAAACGTTCCCGTTCTGAACTCGTCTAATTTACCCTCCAGGAACTCAGACTCCACACACACTTCAGCGAACGCAGTAACTCGCAGCAAACTTCCCCCAGACCCTTCCCACAACCACAGATTGTGCATCCAGACAGTATTCTTGCCTCAGAAGACTGTTCTGAAAAAAACCCACCTTTTGCAATCACTTAACAGGGGGCCCCTCCACAAGCACACACCACTGCAGGCATTGTAAGTGACGTGATTACATCCAACGCTGTCATGAAACGCAAGGAACAGGGCTGGAGAGAGGCCTCAGCAGTCAAGACGGCTTGCTGCTCCAGTGGAAGGCCAGAGTTTGGGTCCCTGCACCCATCTTAGGGAGAGGGGACAATCCCAACCTCCTACAACTCCAGTTACAGAGGACCCTCTTCTGTCCTCTTCATTACCAACAAGGGGCTTAGAAATCTTTTTTTTTTTTTTTTTTAATATCAGAAACAACTCTCCAACCCTCCACACCCAATCAAACACTGTCTCCCCTAAGGAAGAATTCTGTTGCATTATCTCTCAAAAAGGAACAACCGATTACACCGTTGGCTGATGCTATACAGTCATGGCACTTTGATAAATCATTTTGTCCTCACAAGCCTCAGAAGGCTATATGATTATTTCACAGACAGGGAACCCGAGACTTTAACATGTTGCACAGCTGACAAGTGGCAAAGCTGGGCTGTGAACCCAAGGAATGTCCTGGTGACCTCCAAAAGCAGGATTTCTCTTCATAATAATCCCCTCTTTGTGGGGGACCATGGAAATCCAGCTCCTACCTTTTCTAGGATCTTATAAGAAGGAAAGAAGGATAAGAAAATATTAGATAGAAAGATAATGAAGAGGAGAAAGACAGAAACACAGGACAGCTTCAGGAGGACCTGGGTCAATACTCAAAGGCCTCGAGGCTTTATTCAAAAGACTTTTTATAACTATGCCAAGGGGGGAGGCAAAGGGCCTCCCCCTTGCAAGATCAAAGCACACTGTACAGCCAAGCTGCAGACCCTTCCAAACACCTGGTAACCACGCCCATGACCAAATCATTTCCTTATGCAGTCATGCTGGGTAAGGTAAGCTCAGGTTCTCTGACTCTGAGTAAGTTCTCACTAGGAAATCTCTGTGGACTCCCACACACACCTTGCACTAAATCTTAAATCTGCAGGATACTTTGGTTTTGTTTTTTGGTTTGTTTTTTTGAAATAGAGTCTCACTATGTAGTCCTGGTTAGCCTGGAACTGAATGCATAGATGGGAACAGCCTCCAAAGCACCAAGATTAATGGAGTGCACCACCATGTCCATTGATTCTTCATACCCATTATACCCATCACAGAGACAAAGTCAGTAATAGCACGTGCTACACTTTATTCATGGTTCCTAAAACTGTTGATCAGCGTTACTCTCTTCAGATGCAGTTTCTTGAGGACTTATACAGTTTATACACTCAAACAGCTCCTTTCTAAAGTTAATACTGATGCTCAAGAAAATCATAAATGGATGAAGTGTGCCGGGAACATGACTGTCAGCCAAGTATCTGCCACCCAAGTATCAGGATCTGAGTCTGGATTCCCCAGGACACAAGTTAAAAAGCCAAGCAACAGTGCCGCATGCTATGCACAGGGAACCCTACTGCTGAGGAGGAAAGGCAGGCAACCTGGAACTCGCTGGCCGGGCAGACCAGCAGAATGGATGGGCTTAAGGCACAATGAGAGACCCTGACTCAAAAAATGAGGTAGATATGATAAAGACACACAGCATCAACCTTCTCTCTCTCTCCCCCTCTCCCCACCCCCACCCCCACACACAGTGTTACAACAGAGCATTTTATCATTCAGAAAGATCTGACAGTATTCTTTTTAGTTTGCTTGCTTTTGAGTAAGGGTCTCTCTGGGTAGCTCAGGCTGTTCCCCAGCTCCCAACACAGACAGGATTTTTGTTTTTACACTTAATGTTGCTCTTCATTGTTAACCTGTATCGGGTGGAGAGTAATGCTTTGCCTCTGTTTATTTCCTAAGCAAAACTAATCTTATTTTCTCTGCTCAAGCAATACATTTCATTAATTACTAATTCAACAGACCAAAGAAAAATAGGCTATTCAGCTGTCAGATCACACAAGACCTTTTTAATACTTCAGTCTTGTGGAAATTTTTAGGTAGAATTTTTTTTTAAGATCCCATTTCTGTTTTAATGACTTAAAAAAGAAACTGCCCTTATGGGGGAAAGAGCATATAAAAGGTAATAAACATTTAATGATCCAATAATTGGTTATATCAGAGCAATCACTGTTCAGTAATTAACTTCTCTTTTGGCTTGTTCAGTTGATATTTTCAGCACCTTTGATAGGCCTACGATTGCCCATATTATTTATATAATAAGCTAAAACCTGGTGGAGGAGCCCTAAATGCAGCAAGGTTTCCAGCCATCCATGCGTGTATCTCAGAGCCTTTCCAAGTAGCCTCGCTTAAACAGGCAAGTCATTCACAAACCCAACAGCATCCAGCCCTCATCACCGAGTGAGAACAAAAAGCCAAAGAACTGACGTGCCTGCTAAACTGTGTGAGCTGTGGACACACAGCAACAAGGAGGGGTTAAAAGGAAACACAACTGAAAAGTAGAGCCTAAGAGATAGCGGGGGGGGGGGGGGGGGGGGATAATTAAATCGCACCACCAGGAAAGAATACAGTGAACAGCTGGTATGTTGTTACGATGCAAAATTACAATTAAGCTCAGGTTAATGTCATTTCCAACTAATTACCCACAGTCAGTTGGAAAAGACATGCTCTAAGAGACTCACCGTACTACGACAGCTGTTCTCCTGGGGCTGCCGTCCTCACAGCCACAAGGTTCCTAGACCTTCCCACTCCCCTCCCCTGGACAGGACGAACCCCCCTCCCCGCTTTTAATATCCTGTAGGAAAAAGAGAACGTTGGTCACGTCACACTTGATGTTTGAAATCATTCCTTAATGTTGGCAAACTCAGTAGCCAACATGTGAAAATCACAGTACACTCTGTAAATCATTCTTATTTACCTAACCCTCCAACCAGCCCTCCACCCTCAACCACACACAGAAAAGAGCTGAAAGTATATACAGCTCAGTAGCAGAATACCAAAAATCATGTGCAAAGCCCTGGGTTCAAGCCCTAGCACATCTAGAAAAATCCTTCCAAGGGGGGGAAAAAATCCAGTACAGCTGTGGCTAGAAATCCTGTCTTTCTGCCCCAATTAGGAGGGTCTCTCCTGATACTGCCACATGAATGGAACCTGTAAATAAACACCTCAGAAGTGTGGTTGCAGTGGTCTCCGTAACTGAGGACAACAACACACAGCACTTCAAAGTCAGCAGCACCCATTTCTTCTCAGGGAGGCAAATTAATGTGAGAGGCGTTCTTCAGTCTCACTGACTGTGCTAAGAGCTGAAGGGAAAGACAAAGGTCTGGCAAACTGAAAGAAAGACAGACTCAGTCACTCCATCTCTCTCATCCCCACACCCTGGGCACCGCCTCAGCCTGAGAACTACAGCAAAGAACAAGACACTACACACCCCTGCCTCACACATGCCTGAAAGCAGAAGCCTGGCAATTGATCTGTTCCTGGCACCTCCATGTTGGAAAGAAGAGAAGAGGGGAGAAAAGGGGGGGGGGGCTGAAAACAGGCCATCATTGCTCTGCTGCTAATGGACAGCTAACTGCCCGGTGCTATAACCAGCTTCCGTTCCTTTGTGCACACAGGAATATTTATTTAATCAATGGACTGGAACCAAACAAGCCTCTGGTGTACTTTGGGAAAGACAGAAAGCCATTCAGCACAGGGGTGAGTGGAGGTGTGTCACCTGTTCAGAGAAAGTGGCCATCACCACAGTGGGGGTAAAGTGGAAGGGACCAGCTCTCAATTCTGACAGAGCTCACAGGCCTGCCAGCGAGGACCACGTCACCACAGCCCGCAGCCACAGCCAGCATTCGCCCTGCACTTGCCTGCACACAGCTCAGGAGCGGGGTTTAACCCTGATTCCTTAACAGAAAGCATCCCTCTCCGAAGAAAACAAGCCAACAAGCCTGTTAGTGAATAAGAGCCACAACTTCTTCCCTTGAGAACCTGATGATTCTCCATTCAGGGGGAGAAAAAAAAATTACGAAGGAAATCCAGGCAAATTCCATTACATTTGGCTTTAAATGTTCAACGTGGAATAGAACAAAGGAGATTATTCAGGGATGGACAGAGAAGAGGGAGAAATTCTTTTTTTTTTTTTTTTTTTTAGCCAAGAATCTACCTTTCATGGGGTACCAGATAAAGACACTGGGTGGATGAGACATGTTTACTAAGTTACCCAGGCAGGAAAGATAAGATCCATTTACTTAATAGAGCCATAGCTGCCATGGCTGGTTATCTGTCATTACAGATTTCTCAAAACTATTAAGGGGAAATTTCCAGTGAAGGAGATTTCTAAAAGGACAAATCATAGAGCCAAATTTTGATCTCTGCTCGGAGCATGAGTAGACAAGTCACTGTCAGGATCTCAAGGAAGGCCGAAGCAAAACAGAAACAATGAAAAAAAAAAATTCACATCTCTCAAACTCACAAGAATGATGATGAAGAACCAGGTACAGCCAGAGCCCTGTTTCTGTCAGCTGCCCTTTATTGTTCTTTACTGGGTTATCAGCCTTTACATACAGTCCTGGTTTCCTGAGATGTAAGGAGTGGAAGAGGAAATTGGAGGAGTATAAATATCCAAAAGTTTTTAAAGTGTGTGGGTGTGCGTGCAAGCATGAGCCAAGGACAGAGAGGAGACTATGGGGGGTCCTGCTTCGACACATACCACCTTATTCCCAGCAGACAGGGAGGACCTCTCACTGAAACTGGAGCTAAGTTGGCAGCCTACTGTTTAATGATCCTGTCTCACCCGCCACAGCTCTGGGATACAGACACTTGCAGCTAGGCCTGAATTGTTTACATGGGTGCTAGAGACGCAAAGCCGCATGCTCACACTTGTGCTGCAGCTCTCTTGCCCAATGTACTGTTATTATCCCAGCCCCAACGGAGTTCTGGATCTTTCTGTGGGGACTGGTGACTCAGGTGTTCACTGTAGAATAATTCACTGTGCTAAACATGAGCATTGGTTTTCAGGCAGTGTTTCCTCATACACTCATACACACCCCATTTTAAGAACCAATATGTGTGATTGTTTTCTTTTCATAAAAATCACTGAGGTGTACACAGAAATTAGTGAGGGGCTGAAAATGGCTGAGTAACGTACTTGCGGTACACACATGAGGATTTATGTTCGTCTCCCCTGCACCATGTAGAAATTGGGCACATAACTCCAGCACTGGGATGTGAAGAAAGGGAGATGTGGCATGGCAATGTTGCTGACTAGACCGTGCAAGAAAAATATCAAGCTCCAGATTCATTCAGTAAGAGATACTATCTCAAAAAATATCGTGGAGAATCAACTGAGAAAGACAGCCCAAACCAACCTTTCCACGAGCCCTCACAGGCAAGCACGTACTCCGAACACACACACATACATACACACACACACACACACACACACACACACACACACACACACAAATTCATTTTAAACCACTGCCATTATCATTGCCCTAAGAAATACTCCAAACTGTTTTCTCTACCATATCGATTCCAAAACAAATAATGATCCTCTGTACAGCAGAGGCTTGCTGTAGAAAGTCTTGTACAAAGGCTTGCTGTAGAAAGTCTTGAGTGGCAGAGCGTTTCACTAATGTGAGAGAAGCGTTGGGATCTGTATATTTAATATACTGGGTTCAGATGTACATTTGAAAATCACTGCACAAAGCAAAACTCGCCAGTTGCGACACTGAGGAAACCATCCAATCCAGACCCTCCATGCCCCAAATAGGTAATGGGGAGCAAAATTATGTGGGAAAGTTAGACAGACGCTTCAAAGACTGAAAGGGTATTCTCCCACCAAACACAAAACGCCTGGCTACGGCTTTCAGTAGATATTTGTCTCACAATTACATCTACCATAAAAGGAAGCTGCTAAGTTATTATCACTTTGTAACTCCTGCAGGAACCCCCTCCTGCAAATTTAAGAATAGAAACTGTGAAATCAAATTACTTGTCTGTGGCCACATGGGATTCTGGGTCACTGGCAAAATCCTGAGCATGTGCTCTTCCACAACATAGCCTGGAAGCCTGTTCCAGTTTTTATTATCATACTGCACTGTGGAAGTTTTGATTTCCAGCCTGGTGACAAAACTCTGAGAGAATCTGACTGGTTCTTTCTAACCCCAGGCACAACTCCAATCCACAATCCTCCCCAGTTCCCACAGAGACCCCCAGGTAGGGTTAAATTCAATCCACACCTCCCCCTTTCAGATTCAGATTTGCTGTGAGATAACCACACTAATCTGGGTAGGAACCAATGCAGTAAACTGGATTTTGCTCTCAGGCAGACCAAGGCAACTAGGATTCAAAGGCAGAAAGAGCCCTACCCTGGGGCCTTTTATCTGAGAGCACAATCGCTAAACCAGGATAATTGGTTTCAGAATACCAGAGCACTTGTTTTTAAACAAAACATTAGCCAAGAAAAGAGGTCACTACCAAAGGAATCAAAAGGGAAAAAACAAAAAAAAAACAAAAACAAGCCAGAATGTAGGAATTCTAACGATTCTTCCCTCCCTCTTTTCAAATCTTATTAGACAGACAATCCCTAACTGGAGCTTGCAAATAGCTGCCACTGTCTTCTTTCTTTGTTTGGTTTTGTTTTGTTGGTGGTGGTGTTGGTTTGGTTTGGTTTTTGGTTGTTTTTTTTTTTTTTTTTTTTAATTTAAATTAGTTGTATCCTAAGGGAGGTTCAAGATAAAAATAAAATTAAAGTAACTGTTGTGAGGCTATGCAAAATTCAATCCCGAGGGTGACTCCTTTGTTTCACCTAAATACATTTTACTTTTAAGAAAGTCTATGAAAGACTCCTCGAGAGATCAATACAAAATTTCTAGCACCTTCTTCCTCATAGCCAGAAAGGGGGGGGGGGGAGATCATACTTGGCTATTTTAGTCTAGTGCATCCACAAGGGTACAGGTGACACAAATTAGTTTATAAAATTAAGCTTCAGTTCTATGTCTGAAATATCTTTAAATGGCAGCAGTCCAGCCCAGTGGGAAAGCGATGGCCTATATATTAGGAAGCCTGGCGTCTGCAGCTCTGCCCTACCTCTACCAATAACTCACTAGGTTGTCCACAACTACTAGAGAACATAATTTTCTAGGTATGTGTACTTGTCTATCATACAGTACCAGCCTAAAGTGTATTACCACCTTTAAACCTGGGGAGTGGGGGTAAAGCCTTAATAGTTGGTTTTCATCAGAACAAAACCTTTTAATGTTTTAAGTTCCATTATGCAGTGTAAACATTCAAATCAGGCTCTACAGCCAAAAGGTATGGACTCCAGCAACACGCTGGGCACTTTTTATGTTAAGTGTAAACTCTGTGACCGGTTTCTTTGGTTCCTATAACATGAATCTAGTGTGGGGATGGCATGAGTTGGAACCAGCAGTTAGAATGATAACCTGGTCCACAGCAAGCACTCCATCATTGCTGGTTACTGTTATTAACATAGGGGCATCGATCCTGGCCTGAGGGCAAAGAGAAGAGGTAGCCAAGTGCATTCATTTCCTATTCCTTCTGATCAAAGGGGAAACAGGTCTTGTATTTCCACCCATGAATCCTGGGGTGATCCTCTTTTACGTGAATCCCAAGACTCCTTTCCCTTACTCCCAAGCCTGTTGATTCAGGTGTTCATGAAAGTACTGGGCTCTACTCACCTGCACACACAATCCCTTAGGACTCACAGATTTCCCAACCCACCGGGAAAGCTTACACTAGAGAAACAGAATGTGTTCATCCCTTTCAATGAGTGGTGCTCAAGCTTGCAAATGCTGCAACCCTTCATTACAGTTCTTTAGGTTGTGATGACCCCTCCCTCCCTACCGTAAAATTATTTCTTTGCTATTTCAAAACTGCAATTTTTATACTGTTATGAATCATAATGTAAATATCCAGCATGCAACCCCCATGGGGGTAGTGACCCACAGACTGAGAACCATTGCTTTAAATCGTGAGATCAAGAAGAGGTTGGGCACCATCTCCTTTATTGTATCCTGAGTTCAGGAACCCAAAAGCAGATGAATAACAACAATATATTTTTGCTTTAAAAAATTATTTTGTATTCTTTTGGAGATGCTCACATGTACAAGGAGTTACATACATGTTGGGTTTGTCTTTCCTCTTTGGTCAAGAACCATGTCCAAGGCTGGGGAGATGGTTCAGATGGCAAAATGCTTGCCTTTGCAAGCACAAGGAACTAACTTGAGTTTAACATCCAGAACTACACATTTAAAAAGCCAAGGATGGTCAGTAGAATTCACTCGTAATCCCAGTCCTGGGGAGGACGCCTGGGAAAACTGGCCAGCTAGTCTGGTTCTAACAGTGAATTCTAGGTAAAAGTGAAAGTCACTGACCTCTGACCTACACACAGACACACACACACACCAACAATAATAACAACAAGAACAAAAACCCACCGTATCTGAATGAAGATCCAGAAAGAAAATTGTATCAACTTCTGTCAACTTCTTACATTTAAGTCAAAAGCTTTAAGAACTTTTTCACTAATTTATTCTCTTTCACATTCATTCAGTTTTCTTCCCAATCCCCGTTTGATTGACTGACTGGAAACATCACCTTGAGGCATTCGGGGTAGCAGAGGCATTCATTGGTACCCAATTTCCCTGACTGCTGGGGAAGGCTGGGACAGATGTAAAACTTGACTTCCAACTAAGTCTTCCCAATGAAAATAACCTAACAGCCATGCCCAGAAGAGAGCCCTACAGACTTTCCCTTTCTGCCCTCCTTCTCGTCAAATTTCTTGAGCACACAGGTAAATTAAGAGATTCTACTTCACAGAGAATCCAATGTCATTTTTTTTTCTCCAGCATCTTCCCTGAACCTGAACTGTGTGTCATTCTCGTGACCACATAAAATTCAACTAATTCCCAAAGCCCTTGCAAGCTCTAGAGCCCCGTGCTTAACTACTTTTGAAGAAAATGTCACTGAGATCATTTGTAACCAAAACCCTCAGAATGAGGGAACTATCATCTAGGGGCTAGAGACAGAGCTCGGGAGTTCAGAACACTGACTGCTCTTTCAGGGGATGTGAGTTCGATTCCCTGCACACCACAACACACGGTGGCTCCATCTCTAGGTCCAGTTCTAGGAGATCCAGTGCCCTCCTCTGCCTTCTCCTGGCACCAGGTATGCAAGGGGATCATAGACGTACATACATACAGAAAAAATGCCCATACATTTCATTTTTTTTTAAATAAATTAAAAAGAATAACAACAAAATAAAGAGAATCCAGATAAGTTTTTCCTTCCTTCCAAAGAATCTCACCCTAATTTGGAAAACAGGTGAAAACGGGGTTCTTCTGGTCAGTAAGCTGAGGGGTACCACACAGCTAAAACCACCTCCCAAGATGATCTCCAGTGTCCAAAACCACTCAGAATGCCCCCCAACATCCCATTATCTCTGTCAGACTCCAAAGACAACCCCTAGAGCTGGTAAAAGACTCCATTCTCCTACTGACTCGGCAGCTCCCAATCAGACCCTGAAAACTGGAGGCAGACCTCAGCCTGTAACTGCTGCGTACCTACGACACCCAGGACAGACTTGGTTTACCATGACCTATCTCATCCCTGTCTTTCTAGGAGCTGACACAGATCCTCCCTACGCTATAAATAACTCATTCCTGGAGACTGGAGAGATGGCCTGATGGAGAGTGCTTGCCACAGATGCTTGAGAGCCTGAGTGCAGACCCCTGGATCCTACTGAGGAGCTGAATGTACAGCAAGCTTCTACAATCCCAGCATTACTCCCAGGAGATGGGAGGCAGGGATGGGACCATCCCAGAGGCTCGCAGGCCACCTGTCCTGATGCACACAGCAGATAAGCCACAAAAAGACCAGGTCTCAAACAAAAAGGAAGGTAAAGGATGGCACGTGTGGTACTCCGTTCCACCTCTCCTCTCTCTCACTCACTCCGTGTAATAGGACAAAAGAGCTAGTTGAAACCCACGTGAGGCCAAGCACTATACATGGATGATACATGGCAGGTACCTCACGGTCTTCCCACTCTACTCTTTGGTGTCTCTCTCCAGGCTCCCTCTCTTTCTCTCTCTCTCTCTCTCTCTCTCTCTCTCTCTCTCTCTCTCCCCCTTCTTCCCTCCCTCTCTTCCTCCCTCCCCTCACCCCCTCCATATCTCCTTCCCCTCTCATCTAAATGACCCCAAATGAAATCATCCCTACTTTGACCTTTGTGTTCACATTTATTTTTTTTACATTCACAATTTGTGTTCACATTCAGGAAAACAGAAGCTGAGGGAATATCCCCCCCCCCCCAAAAAAAAAACTCTTTGCAAGATATGAACGTGTGGAAATAACAATCCTGAGACACCAACTTGCTCATCATAGCAGCAAAGACAGAAAATATATTCAGAAAACAAGGAAACAGGGCCTTTACAAATCTGTTCCCCAGTCTACGGGTAAGCTGATCCAAGCAAGAGCCCTGGATACAAAGCATGGTGACCTCTCCTCTGACACAGTAATCTAATCCTTAAACTAAAGACGACTGAGTGTTTTTGCATGCCCTGTTTTCTGATGATGCTGGTGCTGTCAGCAATGCTTCAGGGGAGCGTCTTGGGAAATGGAGGTAACAACAAAGCACACCATTAGGAAGGCAATTATATGCAGTAGTAACCATTTTACAATGGCCATATGGGCTGTGTTTCAACAACATAATTTCCAATCAGGACAAGTGTGCATATTTCTCTCTGTTCCTAATCCCAGGTATTTCATATCAAATGAAATAAAAATGCATCTGAAATATGGGTGGCAGATGTGGAAATCTACACAATGCTACAGTAATGGTCATCTCTAATCAGAGAATACCCGCTGCCCCTAAGACAGACTGGCACCCATCTCTGCTGCCCATCTTCACAGTTTCCTTAATTGGACACATCCCCAAGAGAGTCTGAGAAGGGCACAAGAAGAAGCAAAGAATAAATTCACAGTTTCGACGAGGATTAGATCTGAATCAGACTGCAGAGGTGAGACAGAATTGATGGTTTGCACATACATAAAAATCAAAGGGTATGAAATCACCTTTAAATCCTGGACCTAAAGGTGTGGCTCCTATTATACCAGATCTTGATAGTCAGAGGACATGGGCTGGCTTACGTATCCCTTGCCGTTACAAGTCTAAAGTAATGCCACTGTTTTCCCTTTTTAGAAAAAGCTAACTGCTTACTGAGGTAGCTAGAGAGAGGGGGTTAAGACAGCCCGTCTGGGAACATGACGGAACAAACAGCTTCTTCTCATCAAAGAGAAATACTCTTATGAAAATTCAGGCCCCATGAGAATAATGAGGCAAGGATGTCTTCGTATGATACCTGTCCCCAACCTGACGGTCATTAGCCAGGTGTGAATCCTTCAGCCCTAGAAAATGAACTGTGTGGAAGGGCACCCTAGCCCAGGGGAGCTAAGGAAGGGGATGCTCAATAATGTACAGTACTTTAAATGCAGTTGGGATTTCCATAAGAATCGATCTAACAGCCAGAGTCATTAGCATACTCTTTGTAGTATAAACAAACCTCAATTGGGTGGAGAGAGAACAATCTGAAAATGTGCTTGGAATAATGAAAGGAAACAATGGCAAGGAAATAATGGACTCTGTCACCAGGTATCTTCCAGAAATAGATATCAAGAAAAGCAAAGAGCTATTTTGTACGGTCTTTCAGAGGGGAAGAAAGGAGTGCCTGTAGTTTAAAAATAAATAAATAAAATAAAACCTAGCACCGGTAATAAGATCTCTTTTATTGTGGGCTGTCTCCCCAGGAGAAGTAAGCACCACTTCCTACAGTAGTCTGAAAGCAGACAAGATAACATAGGCACCTGTGAGTAAAATAAGTTTATGCGCACACAAACCCAGGTCAGGCTACCAGTTCCTTCTCCAATCTCACGCATCAAGAACCTAACGGCCTGCTCTTGGGAAGGCTTAGTATCTACCTGCTAGTGTTATTTAAGGCCAGATTTTAATGCATGGAAAACAGTGATCAAGACAGAGAGGAAATACCACCACCAACTAGACTCCAGGCAAACTCTATTAAGCAGTAACTGTTAGGTTTGCTGCTGTGTTGTTTTGGTTCATTTGACACAGAATCTCATGTATCCCGGGCTGGTCTTGAACTTGCTATGTAGCTGAGGTTGACAATGTACTTCAACTCCCTGCCTCCACCTCTGGAATACTTGGACTACGATGTATACTATCACACCAATTCATGTGGATCCAAGCCAGGGCCTTCTGTGTGCCAGCCAAGTACTCTATCAAGTGAGCTGTCTCCCAAGCCCATAAGCTTCGGCGTTTTAAAAGAAAATAGGGGAGGTCCAGTGATCCAGCGTTTTCCTAGCATACAGTGGGGCCCTGGATTCCATCTTTAGCTCAGAAGTGGGGTGGGGTTGTTGTCAGTAATAAGGAAGACAGAAAGAAAACAACTTCCCAAACAATTAGGTATATGGTACTTGCCCAGCCTGAATCCTATTATTACACATAGAAAATCCTTTATAACGCAGCATAGTTTATCAACAGCAAGAGGAACAAATGTGGTCTATACCAGAGACCCATCTGAAGCTCTCACAAAATGAGTTCCTGTTTTTAAAAGGAATATACGAGTGAGGAACCTAAGCCTTCAAGTCTGTCCTAAACGGCTGCACTCTTGGTCTTGCATGAGCTGACGACCTCTCTCTAAGCTTCAGTTTCAACTGTCACACAGACATCATTCTTCTGTCCACAGCATCTAGACCTCTTTGTGCACATTCAAGAATGGATACGGAAACACACACGAACATACACACACACACACACACACACACACACACACACACACACACAATTTAAATCATCAAATCAGTGGTCAAGGGAGAAAGATCTCTAAGTGGGGAGATGGCTTTTGACACTTTCAGATATTACGTAAGACAACTTTCAAACATGGGAAACCCAATATACTTCAGTATTTTAAAACCATTATGTTCCTTGCGCTGGTGCTCACCTAG
The DNA here is from genome assembly GCF_903995425.1 of Onychomys torridus. Classification (NCBI taxonomy): domain Eukaryota; kingdom Metazoa; phylum Chordata; class Mammalia; order Rodentia; family Cricetidae; genus Onychomys; species Onychomys torridus. Next base: position 20,715,012 of record NC_050464.1, on the reverse strand, counting down.
AACAATCTGGTCCATTTCAGCGTTGGGCTAATGAAACATTTGAAATTAAACAACACAACTGTCTGACTGAGCAGGTTTCAACACTCAGGTGTGAAATCTCACCTCCCAGCACTCTGGCTGAATTACCCCCTTGCCTCTCACCTGCAATTATCATTTGCTCCCTCCCCCAGGTAGCTGCTCTCAGCTACCACATATCCTCTGAGGCTCACATCTGGAAATAAAAACTCCCTCTGGGGGCCTCCTATGCTGAGGGAGTGAGACAGAGAAGAAAAACAAGAACTTCATGCTGGTGTAGACAATTTCTGAAAGTACCTTTTTTTGTCTTTTCTTGACACACAGTGTAAAAGCAAATTGATGAAATGAAACCCCTATTACAGTGAAGGGTAATTTTTTTAATAGAATAAATTTACATCACAGTTCTTCTAGAGGTCAGCTTCTTCCATTTAGACAAATACCCAAAATTTAGTAAAGGATATTTCCTTCAGTTGAGAGGGCATAATTAGACATTTTTTATTAGAACATTTCCCTCCCCTGTTTAACAAGATATAACAGATGTCCTCGACTTTCCTAATAACAATACAGCACTGCTTTTGGCATCCTTACAATTTTAAAACTAAACTGTCATCTAGAAAAATTACAGCTAGGGTGTCCCTGTACAATCATGACTCTGAAGTGGTTATGACATGCCCGGACTCCCCAATGGAACAGATATGGAAATCATATTCCATATTCATAGCCACAAGCCCTCCTTAGCATGCACTTGAAAAACCAAGCTCTGAGATCTGAATGACAAGGGCTTATTCTAATCACCATCCATTATGGCTGGAAGCACCAAGACCAAGGAAGGTGTGAAACCCGGACGGAAAAACGCAACTTCCACAATCACTTCCTTCCAGCAGGGCAGGGGCCACATGAAGACCAGAGGTGTGCCACAGGCAACGCCATGCCCACCAAACACGGTGCGATGGCTAGTAATTTTGTTCGGGGCTTGTTGTCTTTTTTTAAAGATTTGTTTTTATTATTTTTAATTGTATGTATGTGTCTAGGTATGTGTACCTATGTGCACAGGTGCTTTCTGAGAACACAGGTGTCCCGTCCCCTGGAGCTGGAGCTGGAGCTGGACCTGCAGGCCATTATGAGCTGCACAACGTGAGTACTGGGAACTGAACTCGGACTCTTGCAAGAAGAGCCATCACTCCTACCCGCTGAGCCAACTCTTTTCAGTTCCCCCACGGTTAGTTTTTAACAATCAACTTGCCACATTTTCCTCCCCCATCTCCCCAACCGAGGAATTATCTCGATCAGGATGGACTGCAAGAAGATTCACCTTGAATGTGGATGACATCGTTGCCTAGGCTAGGAGTCCTGAGTGGCTGGGAGTTAAGAAAGCTAGCCCAGTAAGAGCAAGCAGGTGGCATGGGTGCATTTGTTCCTCTCTGCTCTTGACAGCAGATGTGGTGCAACCAGCTCACTGAAATCCATGCCACCGTGCCTTCCCTGATGATAGACTGTAACCTAGAATGGTAAGCGAAGTAAATCCTTTCCTCTAAGTTGCTCTTTGACATTCTGGTTGTGAGCCTAGCCTTTAACGGCTGAGCCATCTCCCCAGTCCCCTAAGTTGTTTTTGGACAGGGTGCTTCCTCACAGCAACAGAAATAAGACTAGAACACATGACTACCAAAATCCCAGCTTCCCCGCAGAGAGGAGGAGTACCATGTGTGGTAAAAAGGACTCATTTTTCACAGCAAGATTCCCCCTGACATCTGATCCAATTTACAAAAATTCGATTTATACCAATTTTGTCAACAGATCGGTCCAGGGAGCATAACGAGAGATAGGTCTGCATTTTAAATGGGAGGCAAGGCCTCTCTGATTGAAGTTCAAACTCAAACATCCTGGTTTAACAACTCCATTAATGACATTAGGCACAGATCTAAAGATTACCCAGCCCCTTTATCAGTCGCATGTGTTATTTATGGGACAACCTATCAATCATGTCTTCCTCTTATTATTTCCTACATTCTGGTCGTAGGCTATTTGGTCTGCCAAATTAATACATTCCATCATTGCTGCAAATCTAAACAATGCTTGGTAAAAGATTAATAAAATAGTTGGGCTCTCTGCAACCACATACACACCCAGAGAGATTCATCAATGTCTTTTTATTTGCGTATCTGGCTGACTGCCCCTGCAGCAAATAAGAAAGGCACAAAGCACAGGTATGCTGGATTCTGGTTTGCATTTAATTCAGGGTGTCAATCTGCTTCTGTTTTAATTACATCCATCTTGATATGTTATTACAATTCCATGAAAACTTCTTTTCATTATATGAATGGTTATAAACATATACACATGACAAACAGTTGTTATAAATTTCCTCCTTCAGCAGTAAACAGACAAGATGCCTTAGCCAGCACATCACATGAATCTTGTATTTTGAGTCCTTCAGAAGAAAGTTTGAATCTTCATCTCAAATACAGACCAAAGTTCTGTTGCATATATTCTGCTGCCAGTGTTAATGAAATTGCTCTAAATTTCCCCAGGTTACCAGTCTGAAGAAAATAACTTAATCCCCACTCAAAAAAATTAAAAATGTTAAGTAGGCCACAATAACATCTTCTATCCAAGCAATTATCTTTCCACTGGACATTCAAGAAGGAGGAGTCTCACAGTATCGCTATAATAGGGTTTTTTTTTTTTTAAAATACTTTCATTATAGGAGGGTGGGAAAGTGTTTTATTTGTTTTTTTTTTTAAACACACCTATAAAAAGGTGCAATAAATATCAAGATAATATACTACTGAGGGAGCATGTGGGATGGGGGAAAGAATGTTTTTAAAGGTTCTTGATATTAAATAACAAAGAAAATATTAAGGAAAAAAATAGGATGTTCTATGGGTGTTCCTATTGATTTTTGTTTTTAAAAGCTTTCTTCTGTACTCCAGATGTACCTCAATTGGCACACTGTTTACCCAGCATGCACAGAGCTCTGGGTTCAAGCTCCAGCAGCACATAAACTAGGGTTGGCTGTGCACACCTATAAAGCCAGAACTCAAAACAGATGCAAGAGGATCATGAGTTCAAGGTCATCCTAGACTGCACAGAAATTTCAAGGCCAGCTGGGGCTACAAGAGGCCCTGACTTAAAACACAGGACCTTTCTTCCATAATTCCCAATCCCTGCACTCACCAGCACTCAGGGAAAATAGTCTCCTCTAACTCCCAGTGTGATCTGAAACAGATCAGTTAATCCTTGAGAGCTGTTTCCATTTGTAAAATGAGGGCCAGAAAGAACTTCCCCACCAGGGACAACGTCTGTGCAAAGAACAGCCAGGTTCTTCAGCAGCACAGCCTCCGGGTGTGGGATGAACGGATCCAAAGGCTACCCGGGGAAAGCGTAGGTCCTAATTTTAGGGTAATTCCTCCTGAAGATTGAGCTCTGCCCATTAATCTGAAAACTAACCTTCTAAAGTAACCACAGAGAGCCCTGTAACAAGCAGTTAGGAATTGACATACACCCCCTTTTGCCCCAGAGAAGGCTTACTTTCATTCAAAAAATACTGGAGCATTTCTTAGAACAGTACCATTCAAGGCTGTCATTATTGTTGTCAACTTGAGTAGAAGTCAATGTCATGTCTATCATTTTATCATTTAACTGGAAGTAAGTAATATTCTAATGAAGAGCTATTGTCTTTACATCATATATATTGTATTATATATATTATATATTATATATATTTTCCCCCTTCATTTTTCACTATGGGAAATGGTTCACTAAAGGACGCTTAATTAGCAACCTTTCACCAACAGCGGCAAATAAAGACACCAAAAGTTGGGGGGGGGGGGGGGTCAGGAGTGGTGTCCCACACTTTGATCCCAGCACTTGGGAGGCAGAGGCAAGTGAATCTCTGTGAGTTCGAGGCCAGCCTGGTCTACATGCTGAGTTATAGACTGGCTGGGGCCATACAGGGAGAGCGGGTCTCCAGAAAAACAAGATGGGGAATGAAGACAGGGAGGAAGTAGGAAGACAGGACACAGAGAAGGGGGAGAGAGGAAGCGGAATTATCTTTTTTTTTTCAGTATGACAACTGAGGGATAGCCGCCGCAGTACTGGGTGATGGTCTAGTAAGTCCCTTTAAGTTCTAAAATATCACAAGCATCAGAAACTGCAAATACCTAAAAATAAGGGTTGCTCTGTAGCTCCAAAGGGTAAGTGGAGGTTCAACAAGGAAAATGGCATTTCTCGCTTATCACGCCAACTTGACCCTGGCAATGGTTTATTTTAGGATTCAGAATTGAGCTGCAGTTGGAAGCATCAAATCTCACCCACACAACCAAGGGTCACAGTCTCTGTTGGTAGGCTGTGGCCCAGGGACCAGCTACTTTACTACACGGTACTTTTAAAAAGAAGTTCTTGCGATGAAACTTAATCCTCACCCTTATTAGGCATTAATGTCACTCACGGACACCATAAACTCCCTCCTTCTCCTCTATGGCTCTCATCTTTACCGCACCCAGGTTCTACTAAGGGTCCTGACACCAAGAACATGTGCCACTATGAGGCACAGCCACAAGCCCAAAACAACAGTATTAAGTATTTATCAGAGAGACCCTATCTCAGAAAACCAAAATAAACAAATAAATAAATACTTGTGTGTATTTAGCATGTAACAGTTTAGGCAAACTCTTAACTAGTGCTGAGATATGAACCAAGATCACAAACATAAGCTAGAACAGCACAAACAATACTCTAACCCAGAGTTAATAATCCCAGAGGTCCCTCAGATCGTCAATGTTCAAATAATGAAAATTTAGGAATGCTCAAGTTTTGACATTTCGGTCACAACTTCCCAAATACTTTCCATTTTATTATCTGCATTCCAACTTTTGATAACTCATTTCAGTAAGGGGAAGAAAGCTGGAAGGTGGGAGGGAAGGAGTGGGTAGGTGGTGGGTAAGGTGACTGGACCCCAAAAATGAGCATGTGAAAGAAATAAACATTTCACCTGAGTTCAAGGTCCAGATCCCCTTAAAACGACATGCAATCAGAGACTTCACCAGGACAGACATAGAAGCCTGCACTGACGTGGTCCCTTCCTCGGTAAGCAAAAGCTGACAGATGCTATAAAGCCCACTCATTCCCACCTGCAGCTACTAAAAGCAATGGGGTTGGGAGGGACCTATTCTTTGTGACCCTACAACAGCACTTACTGACTGATACCAACACAAGAAGAAAACAAGAAACCACCCCTTGTTCTGCGAGCGAACACCGAGGGTGTGAAGAAATAAGACAGAAGAGTAAAGAGAACACACTGTAGTCTCCCTCTTAAATTACAAGTCTTTGCTCCTGGCGGGATCACTGACATCAGATCTACATTCATGGCACAGATCAAGATTATGTATGAGAATAATTCTGCCTTAACTAACAATATCTCTCCAACTTTTTTTTAAGATCCCCCAGTCCTGATGTTTAGCTAAAGAATGACTTCGGTTTTCTTTCTAATTTCACCAGAGTTTTGAATCTACTTGCATTTTTCAGGTTGTCATGAAATAAGATACTGTTATCCTTTGACCAAGCAGTTTCCCTAAATCTATACCATATAGGGTGTAATCCCAACGCTGGAGTACAGGACAAGTGTTAAAGGGATGTTGACTCTTCAATAAAGTGAAACTACACTTAGTGTAGTGTAAATATACGCCTCTCCAGGACAGGGCAAAACAACTGAACTTCATCCTCAGCACACATGCACACTCATGCACACTCATTCTCCCTCTCTCTCTCTCTCTCTCTCTCTCTCTCTCTCTCTCTCTCTCTCTCTCATCGGGAAGAGCTATCAACCTTCTCATCAGAGGGCTTCCAAACCATTCACAGTCCTTGGGATCTAGATTATTCCACAATGACTAATTCCAACAGTTGGTGTCTGTGTTTGAGTACTTTCTAATCTTAAAACAGTCTCTCAGACGAAATAATCACTGTTTATTTTAGATAGTATATGAAAAAAAAAGTCTTATATATATATAAAAGAGTCCCAGAATCTCTACCACAACAAACTACTCTGGGTTTGTTTTGAACTCCCTAAATCAAAGGATTTGTTTGTTGTTTGGTGTGGTGCTGGGAGACTGAACCCAGAGCCTTGCATACACACTTTACCTATAAGCTACTCTCTGCCCCAAAACTGCACTGTTTAACCTTTTTTCCAACTTTGTGTCAAGGGAACACCTCTCTCAGAACCTATCACTAACTTCATGGTCCACTTTTTAAAATCTCCTGATTCGTGTGTAACTTGCCCAAAATAGCCACAGCAGTTGATCTCCAAGAGCTACCAAGAGTCACTGGGAATCATCCTAGCACCGCTTTCAAATTCACCTCCTGTAAAGCCCCCTCCAGCGAAGCTTTGCCCCACAGAGTGCCATACGGAAGCTCAGGAAGTATGGTAAAAAGCTTGAGTTCGTGTACACACACACACACACACACACACACACACACACACACGCCGTGCACGCGCGCAATTCACACTCTTCCCTTTTTTTGTTTCCATCACTCGGGAAGTCCTCAGATCCTGGAGTTATGCACACTTCTCAGAACTGAAACGCTGGGACTTGACCTCTTTCCCCCAGCAACCTCACAGCCAAACTTGGCAAGACAGAAAGCGAAACAGGCAAGACGGACTGTGACGCACGCCTTTCCCTGACACTGTGACAGCATTACAGATGCTCTGGCCCTCTTTGAACTTCCACTCCGTGAGCTGCAAAGCAGCTCATCAGATCCCTCTGTCTTAAGACCAATGTCAAATTCCTTTCTCATCCCAACCTCCTTTTCCAGGTTGAAAAGTAAGCAAGCAGCAATGCACAAAACTAGAAGGGACCAGGAAAAGATAAAACATCGGCTGGGGGAGGGGGGGTAACTTGGGAGCCTCAGGACCAAGCAGCCGTCACACTGAGAAAGAGCTATTAATGGTAACCATTCACCAATACTCACCTCTTGGTGGGTTTAGGGAAAATCAGTAAAACCATTGACATGAGGCAGAAAGGGAAGCAGAAAAAGAAGAGGACATCTCTCTTAGTATCTCACACCCCACCTGCCATTCCTGCAGCAGACTCCCAGACAACAGCCTCTGAGGACAATTTCTACCGTCAGCCCTATCGTCTGACCCTCGGAGGTCACCGAACTCCAAGACCTGGAATGGGTTCTTGGAGACCTTAACCCCTTTCCCATACTGGTTTATGGATACAAGGCTGACCATTCGAGTACCCCGTGGCCAGAGAGATTTAAGAGGTAAGTCGCACTGTACCCCCTCCCCCATAATCAAAATTCACATTCCTGTAATAAAGACTTCCAACTAGCACAACAAGTGGTGCTAAGACGTATTTGAAAGCTGACCATTCTGCTTCCATCTCAATGAAACAAAGTCCAGGAGCAACCTGCAAAAGGCCATGTCCCCTCCCAGCCTGAGAACATTCCCTATGACCTAATCTCAGTCTCTCCACTAACAGAGAAGGGAGCAAAAGGACACTTTCAGACGGTGACCTCCCAAGGAGCCTCATACAACTATTTAGAAAGGCCAAGTGTGGCTGGTGGCTCTCCTGGTCCCCTGGCAAGAACTTCTTCACTTCCTCCCTGCACATTCCCACCAGGCTTCCTTGGCCCCTGGTCCTAATCACTCAGTGTCTTCTTAATGGCCTTCTTCCGGTGTTGCCTTCTTCAGGATTTCTTTAGGAAGCTCTCCCCTTCACTCTCCTACCTTATCAACCAAACACTCCACCCTTCTAGGACCCATCTTTTCCAGGAGGACTTCTCAAGGGCTGGGGATGTAGTTCAGTCAGTAGACTGTTTTCTTGGCAGACACAGAGCCCTCGGTTCGATCCCCAGAACAGCCAAAATGGGGTGGAGCTACACATCTATTTTCCCAGCACTCCAAAGGTGTAAGCAAGAATATCAGAAGTTCAAGGTCAGCCTCCCCTACACAGTAGGTTTGAAGCCAGCCTAGAGTGCACGGGGAGAGCATGTCTGAGAACACACAACATACAAGGGAAACCTATTATCGTCTCTCTAAAAGACTACTTTTAGCTAATATTAGATACTCAAGTGCCTGTTTCAATTTATTTTGTAGGTGTTAGATTTAAGTTATCAACTAAGTCGCATCCTTCTTCAGGACGTTAGAAACATTTTAGGCTTCTCATGCTCCCAGCGCTTTGCGCATACTACGTCCTCCATAACTATCTGGCACAAGAAATATGATAAACTTAATAACGGAAATTTCAAAAATAGATGGTTGGCAGCTACTAGACCTAACAGATAAGTGTATCGAACTCCACCTAACAGACGTAAAAGACACGTGGGTGAGCCCTGAAGTCTGCCTCCAGGGTGACGGGAAAGCCTGGACGTGACCCTCCACGCACCACAACAGAGCCTTCCCTTCTCCTCAGGACGCTGCAGTACCAGCAGAGCGCTTGTCTGTCTAAGTCTACCAGGGCCATCTTTACTTCCCTTTGGCCAGCTGGACCGAAAGAAACCCCCAAGTTACAAACAGGATTAAGGTGAGAACTAACTGATTTGCCAAGTCAAAGTCACAGCCAGGATACTCATGAACCCAACAGAATTATATCTTCATTATATTAGGTTTCATACTAACAGACACCTCAAGAAGTCTGAAAAGCACCAATGCATGCTGTTAGTACCAAGATGCAGCAGCATTTCCCATTTATACTTTGATTGCTAGAAACCACTTTGTTTAAAAAAAAAAAAAGATAGGAATGCCAAGTGAGGCAGCATGTGCCTGTAACCCCAGCACTCTGGAGGCTGGAGCAGGAGTATTTTACTGAATATGCCAAGCCAGCCTGTACTCCAGAACAAGACCCTGCCCACCCCCAGAAACTAAAACAAACAACCCATTTAGAGGTTATTTGCCCTCATCTTAACACCCAAAGAATACCCAAACATGCAATACTGTTTCTAAATGGTACTTCTGCTTCTTAACTGTGTAATGAGAACACACCGTTCAACTTTAGCCCTCCTCACCTTCCCTCTTATCTTCTATCATGAGACTCTTTGTAATCACACACTTGAACTTCAGGGCACAATTACTCAAGACAAGTGTCCCTGCAGAATATGCAACTACCTCAGCCAGTTTCACTGCTTATAACATGTGGGAGATGCCAAACTGCCCTCTGAGCATCCATCTCCTTAAATAAAAATCTAGCCACTGCAAAGAATAAGCATAAAATTGCAGGCTGCCATTAAGCTTATTACTTTTAGTCTAGTGTCTGTAAAACCATAGCTGGCCCTGGAAGTATTTATATCAAAATAGTCCATTATCACTTAGGAGCCTCTTCAGGGAAGGAAAGAAGGAAGAGAGGGGGGAGGGAGGGAGGGAAGGAGGGAAGGAGGGAGGGGAGGAGGGGAAGAAGGAAGGAAGGAAAGAAGGAAAAAAGGAAGTTAGTTAGTTAGTTAGTTAGTTAGTTAGTTAGTTGAAGCCACCAAGAAGTTACTAAGGACAAAATCTTGCAGTCAGTATTTCAGTGTACAACCTAAGCAGTATGTGATCCCACAGTCTGCCTGAAATGTTTCTAAATTGGTCTTAAGTTGTAAAAGCTTAACTGTCCAAACCAATATCTCTGGTTTCTTATCATAACAACAGACCAGGAGCCACCCTGACAATCCGTGACAAAGATTATTTTCATTTACAAACACAAGTATTTAGGGCAACTCTTGGAGTCTGTGATAATCCTTAACACGTACATGCTCCTAACACACATTCCTATCTAAGTTCATAGTTTAACTGCCCACTTCCTCATAAGCCTTCACATTTCTTGGTGATAGTTCAGACGATCTTTCAAATTTAGTATACTGGAACATCACAGACTTTGACTGTCATTGAAAGTTTAGGTTCTAACCATCCCACGTGGACACTGTGTTAACAGCCAAAACATATTTACATTTTGCCCACCCCCACCCCACAAAAAAAGGTAAATATGATGACTTTTTATCTCTGCATGGTTTTAAAAGGCTAATCAAAAGAACTGAACCTCTGAAAAGGTGACCAGACAGAATAGGAAACACTAGAGAACTGTTAATTTACTGAGGAGAGAGAATGGTACTATTTCTAAACTCATCTGAATCATTTATACTTCAAAGATGTATACAGAAGTCGTCACAGGTGCCATCACAGCAGGTCTGAAAGGTGAGAGGGAGCTCAGTGAACCACAGAAGCAGCAAGAGGTGAAATGCTGGTTGTTGAACCTGGGCGTTGAATGAACTGGAGTTTATTCTACTGTCTCGTCTACTTTCTCGTAGAAATTGAAAATGGTTTATTTTTTAAGTCAGACCCTTCATGCCAATGCACCGCTACGTTACGTGATATCATGGTAAACACTAGAGTATCATTACATTCGGCTAACCCAATTAACCTAGGTTTTAAACCTAGAGAAGTAGTTGAAATAGTTGAGACGTCAACTGCAGTACAGAAAGAAATGGTATTCAAGGTACATTTTGAACTCGGTCTCCTTTAAAAATTAAAAATGTTAAAGCTTTAAAAAAAAAATGGAACAGGCACACATTCTGTCAAAAGATAAAGTCCAACTGTGACTTCAACAAAATACAAGACAAACGCTTACTTACTTCCATCTCCACCTGGCCTTCAACAGTGATGAGGAGAAGACACAGGACCCCTCTAGCTGGCTAAGAGGGGCCACCCAGCAGGGCAAGACAACTACCCAAAGAACACAACCACACCTAAGCAGCCTTTACATGTTCTTTCCTTCACCAACCACAGGCAGCCAGGCTGTGCCAAATTCCAGGCAGCAGCATTTGCTGAGGATCCATGATGCCATTTCAATTCCCAATTTAAAGCAAGAAAGAGGTCACACTGCGGTACCCGTGCACCTTTGCAAAGTTAAGAACCACAGTTATAAACATCCTAAATGGTGACAGTCAACCCTTACAAGCCCAGAGAGGACCAACTCTAAAACCAATGATCAACCCAAGTACTAGCATCAACATCTCTGGTCACCACCAACACCACTCTCAACATGCTCCTTTCCTTCCTCCCCAACCAGTAGCCACTGGCCACTGGCCACCACCAGCACCCCAATCACAAGCACTTTATGGACAGAGCACCTCTGACAGGAAGACTGTCTTTTTCACACTACTCAAACTTGGCATCCAAACCACATACCTCAAGAACCAACAACCTAAATCTGTGCAGGCAGTGCATGTGAGATTCAAGCTCCCACTAACAAGGCTTGCTTTGGCACCTCTGAAACAATACCACAGTAACAGCCCCCCCCCATCCTCCCAAATAAATAAATAAAGGAAAGGGAAAAGTTTCCTCAAGCCATTTGGTCAGGTGCAAAGAGAGGCTAGACACCAACTTCTATCTTGGCTTTGTGCTGGACCAACCCAGCAGACTCTCAAAACCTCCTGTGCGGGATTGTGTGTACTGAGGGTGGGGAAAGGCAGGCAGAGGAGGAAAGACAGCATTTGACATTGATAGAAACCAATGACCAATCCTAGCACCACATCGGATCTTCCCAGGCAAGGATAGTTTTCTGTGACCCCTGGACCGGCTCCTTCCAGCCAACAAATACACAGACACAGACACACACACACACACACACACACCAGGAGCCTCTTAGCAGGCAGGAAAATGTGCATTTGAAAATCAAGGCTGCTTGCAGGTGCCTAAGGAATAAAGACAGACACACAAACACACACACACACACACACACACACACACACAAAGCCAATCACTTGAGGAGGGGGACACACATACAAGAAATGAAAAGGAGAGGGACCCTTGGTGACAAGCCCTTCATGAGCAGTCAGCTGGGATTTTATTCTTGCCTCCTACCAGCCCTCCTTGGTGTACCTTCTTCTGCCCTTCAACTAAATGGCTCATGTACACACACACACACACACACACACACACACCCCAACACACTCACCACACGCAAATGCATGTGTGTGGATAATACGGTCATTAACCCTTTCTGCAATCCAGCTCCGTGCAAAACACAGAAAGATATTCCATCCTTTTCCTCTTCTCCCCTCCTCCCTTTCTCCCAACAAGGAGAAAACGCCCCCTTCCCCGGCTTCACCAAAAAGGGGGGGGGGGGTGCAGAAAAGCCACAAAACCCTACCAGCCTCTGGTCCCCAGGACATCCAGAAAAAAGGCATATACTAGACAGGCTCACACACACACACACACACACACACACAAGCATGGGAACATATGGCTCTGTAGAAAGCACACAGAGAACCGTCCACAGGCGCCCCAAACCCAAGCAAAGACTTCCACCAGCCAAGAAGCCATGATTGGGGAGGGAGACGAGGAGGAAAGGAGTGGGGGCAGAGCCATCCGTGGAGAAACGGGGGGGGGTGCATTGTTGTGATGCCCGAACCCCTTTCTTTCCACCCATCTGCCGTGGAGCGAGGTGGGGGTGCAGGAAGGGGGCGCAGGGGAAAGGCAAGCTGGACAAGAACGGAACCAGTAAGAAGACTAGCCCAGGCATACCGCTTGGCAATTCCCTCCTAGCTGCCCCCAGCTCTGCCCCCCACCCCCCACCAACACACACAACCCCACACCCAACAATAAGACCTCTGGCCGAGACAGACAGCTTCGAACGCGGCGGGGGAGGCAAGAAAACCGGGGTGCAGCCGAGTGGGGGGGGGTGTCATGCATAAAAGGAAACCATGGGGGGAACGGGAAAGGGGGTCTCTTCCCCCCCCTTACCTCCAGCGCTTCAAAAGTAACAAAGCTGGTCATGGCAAATCCATCAATGATGTCCTCTTCGGCTGAGGTGGACTCTCGGCGCTTCCTCCGCGGGGGTCTGGGCCGGGACGGGGCGGAGGATGGGGGCTTTCCATTGTCTTCCTTGTCGGAGCCCGACGAGGAAGCCAGCGAGGGAGCCCGGGTCCGGCCGGTGCCGCCACCACCCGCCGCACCGCTTCCTAAGCCGGCCCGGGAGCGTCTCTCCCGGTCTCGCTGTGATCGCGACCTCCGCTTTTTCCGGAGTCCATGTCCCCGCGTCGGGCCATCCATGGTTCTTTTAACCGCGCCGGGGATCTTCCCCGTTCGCCTACCCGCGCGCCACAGGCTCGGGCCGCGGCCACACACACACACACACACACACACACACACACACCCCAAGAAGAAGAAAAAAATTGACACCGAGCCCTCCCTCTTCCTCCTCCTCCTCCTCCTCCTCCTCCTCCTCCTCCTCCTCCTCCTCCTCCTCCTGCACGGGCTTTTCCCTCCAGCCGCGAGGAAGGGCGCGGGGGAAGAAGGAGGCTGGGAGGAATTAAAAAAAAAAAAAAAAAAAGCGAAGAAGAACAAGAAGGGAGGGCGGGGGGGGGGGGAAAGGGGAAAAAAAGGGGGGTAGGGGCGGGGAGGCGGGGAGGGAGGGACGGGGAAGCGAGAGGGCGAAGTGTGGGGCTCCCCTCTGCACCGAGGGTCGGAGATGCCTGCGAACAGCGCCGAGCAAAGTAATGGCTGAACACACAGGTCTCCTTTACAGAGGAAAAGAGGGGGGGAAAAATAACTCACCAAGCAGGCAATAAATCAGAATAGCGGAATGCTTTGATCAAGGGACTGGGGAAGCCCTCCCCGCGGCCATGCTCTCTCCCCCACCTCCGAAATCGCCTCGCTTCTCGCTTTCTCTAGAGATCCCCCCCCCAATTAAAAAAAAAAAGAAAAAGAAAAAGAAAAAGAAAGAAAAGAAAACCCGAGGTCCGAAAAGGTCACGGTGAAGTGAGGGGTGGTGGGTGGCAATGAACTTCACCCGCCCCCTCGTGCAGGAAAACACCCCACACCACCTCCTCCTCCTCCTCCTCTTCTCTCTCTCACACACACACGCCTCGCAGAAAAACTCACTCCCGGGCTCCCGATTTTTTTCTTAAGAAATGTAGCCAAGGGAAGCCAGGGCTGGGGAGCGAGCCGAGAGGGGCGAGACCCCCGAGCGAGGGGAGCATAACCGTGCAAGCACGAGCGGAGACAGAGGTTGCCGGGGGGAAGGAGGAGGACGCCAGAGCAGTTGTGGGATTTTTTTTTTGGGGGGGGGGATTGCCCTTTTTTTTTTTCGGTCTTCGAGAGGGGGGGAGAGGAGGAGAAAAAAAAAAAGATGAAAGAAGAGAAGAATTGCAAAGCCTGGCGCGTGCCACCGACCCCCTCCTCACATACACATGCACGCACGCACAGACACACACACACACAAAAAAAAAAAAAAATTAAAAATTGCAGGTTGCCCCCACCACACACACACACACACACACACACACACCCAGTTCCAGAGGTCACCCTTCCTCCAAAAAAAAAAAAACCCAAAAATGATAAAGGAGGGAGCTGAGTCAGTCAATGAGGAAAGCAAAGAGCCGTCTCCAACCCGAGACACACCGGTGTGCCGCCGCCGCCGCCGCCGCCGCCTCTTCTCCTTCTCCTTCTCCGCGTCGCCCCGCCGGAGGAAGAAGCGCTGGCAGACGCCGCTCGCTCGCTCCCAGCTAACGCTGCCACAGTCGCCGCCGCCAGAGCCCCGAGCCCGAGGGTGCACGGCGTGTCCCCGGGCGGCTGCAGCCAGAGCCCGGGCACGGCCTCATCCTCCGCCCGCCTCGCTCGCACAGCGCCCGCTCCTCCCCCTCCGGCCGGCCCAGCGCCGCCGCCCGCCTCGGCCCAGCCCCGCGCCCGCCCGCTTGCGGTCTCTCTCCCCTCTCTCTCTCTCCCCTCTCTCTTGCACGCGCGCTCTAGCTCGAGCGCTCTGGAAGACCGCCCTCTTCGCGCCTCGCTCTGCGCGCGCTCCCGAGGACCGCCCTCCCGGCTCTCCAGCCGCGCTCCCGAGGGCTACCCCTCCCCTCCCCTCCCCTCCCGCCTCGCTCGGCGCGCTCCCGAGGGCCGCCCCTTCCCCTCCGCCGGCTCCCCCAGAACCTCTCACGCCTCACACACACACACACACACACACACACACACGCAAGCACACACACATACACACGCCCCCCACACACACCCCGCCCCCCTCCGGGGCGCAACTCCGGGGCGCGCTCCCGAGGGCCGCCCCTTCCACACTCAGGCACCACCAGCTGCGCGCTCCCGACAAGCGCCCCTCCCCTCGCGCCTCACTCTGCCTCCCAGGCGCGTGCCCGTTCTCCACTCTTACTCCCGCGCGCCTCGGGCCCGGCTGGATCACGTGACCCGTCTTTCTCTCTTTACCCCCCCCACTCCCCCCCCCTACCCCCCCCCCAACACACACACACCTCCCCTAGTTGTAGAGGGTATAGAAAGCAAAAAGGCTGAGCGGCTGGCCACCGCTCCACGAGCCCAGGGCATGCGCGCTGGGGCGGCCGGGCCTGCGCACTTGGGGGCGGAAGGGGTCTCCCGAGGCTGTGCGGGTATTTGTGGAGGGGTCGGGTCACGGGCCGGTGTGGAGTTGAAGTTCGAGGGCATGGAAGCTGGCCCCAACATCCCGCCAAACGCACGGAGGACGCTCGCGCGCACGCGTAGCGGGCACCTTTCTCCGGACACTTGCTCCGGGAGTCCCTGATCCTTGAAGCTCTGGCTGGCTTAACTACTCTCAAGTACCTCTAGGTGTTTTTCCCCACGCGCGGGCGTGCAGCGTGCACGAAGTGCGCGCAGCGCGAGGAGGTGCAAAAGCCTGGACCCAAACAGGGTTGCACCTTGGGGACGTGGGGCGGGGGTGCAAGAAGGGAGGCCCAGGGCTGCGTCCAGGCGCACCGAGACAGCCAACAGGCAAGAGTTGGAAACTTTTTTCCCCCACTCCCGCCTGCGTGGTAGAACACTGCATGCCCGAGTGCCCCTGAACCCGAGTGTCCCCCGGCCTGCACCTTTCGTCTCCTTACAGGGGACCCTCCGGGGACCTGCTGGCCGCTTTGGAGCAGCCAGAGACTGCGTACTTGAACCTGGAGTAGAGGACTGAGGAGCCTCCGGGGCAGCCTGAGGACCCTTTAGAATCCAAACCGCAATCACCATCGCTGCGGGCTTCATTTACTGTTTAGCTCCAGGAGGGTGGAGCGGAGGTGGCTTCCCACGTTTTCCAGCGGGATGTAACTGATGCTTATAAAAAGTTGTATTAAAGAGCTGACTACAGCCCTGAATCGATCAAGCAAAGCGACCAGCCTCTCTGGATAAAATAGCTGTGCGTTTTTCAGGGCACTGGAATTGATCTAGACTCACCAACAGTCTTCTCTCAGCAACCTCTTAGTCGCTTTGCATTCTGTCCAAGCACATAAACACCGTGGCACATCACCCCTCACCCCTAGCAGCCCACACTTGGCACGAAGGAAAAGAAAACAAAATGACGTTAATTACTCACAATGAGCCAGGCACCGTATTACAATGCTTTGTACACACGGCTTCAGAATCCCAGTCTGCACATAACAGAACTGAAGGTCAGAGGCAGTAGAAGAGAAAACCTAACGTTTCTGGATGGATGGATGGATGGATGGATGGATGGATGGATGGATGGATGGATGGATGGATGAACTTTTTCTTTCTTCCATTCAACAGAGATTAGGGCTTCACACTGTAGGTTCTGGGAACACAGTGGCACCCCAAACGGAAGTAAGTGTTCGGATCTTATTTTCTGGCAAGTGAATCTCTTTGTTCTTACCACATCCAGATTTAGGGGTTGGCTTCTCATTAGGCTGTTTTTAAATCACACTCCAACTTCCCCGTTTGAGGAGCCGGGGACTATGGCTTAATAAAAATCGGAGTGGTAGACAGGGATAGTGGGAGACGACAGAAGGAGTGTGAATAAGACAGGCTTTATGTCTGTCCAGGGGAAAGAAGCATTTCACCTTAGGCAAGACTTTCAAATGACTAATTTTCTCATCTTGTGAATCAAAGAAGTTCAATTAAATGTTCCAAAAGTTCCCTTTTAAGCCTCCCAAGGCCTTCTCAAACACAAAGCATCTTTTTTCCCAACACATCGTGTGCTTGCTTGCTTGCTTTTTCTTTTCTTTTTTTTTTTTTTTCCTAGAGAATAGTGATGTGTGTGTGTGATATCTAAATATGTTGGGAACAGAGTGCCACCTTCCAAAAACTACTTACCTGTGCTGGCTGTTGCTGCCCCTGGAGCAGTCTGTGTTAACTGCTAGGCTGCTGCTGTTCCCTGCAGAGGCTGGAGTCCACACTTGAGTACTCTATCAAGCCAATGCTACAAAATAAGACAAGTTCCCTATCATTCACAGCAAGAACCTGGGCTCACTTTCGGGGCTTTTTTTTTTTTTTTCTTGATCTTATAGTTATCTTTTGTTGCTATGATTAAAAAAAAATCCTCTACATGAAAACAACTTAAGGAGCAAAGGGTTTATTTGGCTTCCACTTCCAGGGCACATTCTATCACTGAGGGAAGTCAGGGCAGGAACCTGGCACAGAGACCATGGAGGAATGCTGCTTACAGCTAGCTGGTTCTCTGGCACACTCATGCAGCTTTGTTACACAACCCAGGATCACCTGGCCAGGGATGGCACCACCCATGGAGGGCTGGCCCTCCCACATCAATCAACAAGCCACTTTCCCCAACAGGCTTGGCAATGGACCAGTCTGATCTGGGCAGTCCCCAAGTTGAGACTCCGGCAGATGACTCTGGGCTGTGTCAAGTTGACAACCGAAGCTAACTAGGACAGACGTAAAAGTTGTCTTCGAGACGGACATGGTTCTAGGAAACCAGGAACTAACCTTGCACATAGAGTCACACTTTTCACAAACTTTGGAGATTGGGTTGGGAAAAAGTGTGAAATTGTCAAATATAATAGAAGGCATTATATTAGTGACTTTTCAGAGTAGCCCTTGGCAGTTATGTCTTTAAAGAGGAATATCTAGTTGGGGGCGGGGAAGTGGATCGTATTATACTGTATCCAAGAACCTTGCCTCCAGCAAGAGTAATTTGCAAACGCATTTTGGGATAATGTTTAAATGATATTTTTTTCAGGGTCCAAGTGTAGTGGCTCACTAGAATCGGTAATGGCTTTTGGGGTCAGAATTTCATAGTATTCTTCCATCAGAGAATTAAAATTATTTATAGGTTTTATTGCTCTTATTTATCTCTAAATCTCCATCTCATCTGTTTTGATCACTAATGAATGATTAATAATACAGCATAATAAGCTAAGCAATTACTGGTGCATGGCACTGCTCCAGGGGTATTAAAAATAATATCTCAATTAATTCTCCTAAGTTTTATTTTTGTGTATGAGTTTATATATGAGTGGGGGGGGGAATGTACACGTGCGTATGCAGGTATGCACACTCAAACGCATGGTGAGGCCAGAGGAGAATGTCAGGTGTCCTGCTCCGTCACTCTCTATCATTTCTTTGGGCACAGATTCTCTCACAGAACTTGGAGTTAGCCTGGACAGCCAGCAAGCCCCAGCGATCCTCCTTTCTCTGTCCTCAACCGGACTGAGATGAAAGGTGGGCACGACCACCTTTAGCTTTCTCCAAAGATGCTGGAGATTCCGGGTCCTTGTGCTTGCCTAGCAAGTGCCCTTGACCACTGAGCCATCTCTTCAGCCCCATTTTTGTTGAGTTTAAGAAAGATTTTCACTATCCCGTATTTATTTTGCATAGAGTAAACTGTAGCTTCTTGTTTAACATCTTCTTCAAGGTCGAGTCACTCTAAAAACTGTCATAGGACGGAACAGAACATGTAAGGAGGAGATTCTCTTAGGCTGTGCTCAAGGAGAACTGTATGCGACATCATTAGCATCCATGGGTACCAGTACACTTTTCCTACCCTGTGTGTACATATTGAAAGAATGTTGAACGGTATCTTAGTTAGGGTTTTGACTGCTGTGATAAACACCCTGACCAAAAGCAACCTAGGGAGGAAAGGGTTTAATTTCATCTTAAAGCTTGTTGGCCACCATCCTGGGAAGTTAGGGCAGAAACCGGAGGCGGGAACTGATACAGAGGCCATGGGGAACCGGGGTTGCTGCTTCCTGACTTGCTCCTCATGGCTTCCTCAGCCTGCTTTCTTAGAGCACCCAGGACCACCCGGCCAGGGGTGGGACTGACTACACTGAACTGGACCCTCCCACATCAACCATAGATCAAGAAAACACACCATCGCACACAGACCAGTTGGGCGAGGGGCCTATTTTTCCTAGTTGAGGTTCCCTCTTCCAAAACAACTCTAGCTTGTGTCAAGACAGCATAAAACTAGTCAGCACAAATGGAAAGATCATGAAGGGGAAAGGTGAGAATTGATTGAATGGAGCCCATGTCCATGAATGCTATGTTTCTCTGGTTCCAATCCAAGGAGTCAGAATTTCAATGAAATTGTTTGGGGGTTGGAGAGATGGCCCCAGCTGCTTACAGCAAAGGCTCTTGTAGAGGACCTGGATTTGACTCCAAGCACCCACATGGTAGCTCACAAACATCTGTAACTCCCGTTCTGTGGTATTCAGTACCCTCTTCTGGCCTTCTCTGACAACTGGCACACATGTGGTGCACACACATACATACATGTAGGCATATACTAAAATAAATACATCTTAAAAAGAAACACAGGTCAGGCGGTGGTGGCGCAAGCCTTTAATCCCATCACTCGGGAGGCAGAGCCAGGCAGATCTCTGTGAGTTCGAGGCCAGCCTGTTCTAGAGTTCCAGGACAGCCAAGGTTGTTGCATAGAGAAACCCTGTCTCCCAAAACCAAAAAAAGAAAGAAAGAAAGAAAGAAAGAAAGAAAGAAAGAAAGAAAGAAAAGAAAAGAAAAGAAAAGAAAAGAAAAGAAAAGAAAAGAAAAGAAAAGAAAAGAAAAAGCAACACAATGAAGATTCTGTTTTGGTTAATGTTTTGAGACAGAGTCTCATATAGCCCAGGCTAGCCTCAAGCTTTCCATGCAGTTGAGGACAACCTTGAATTTCTGATTCTATGTCTGGTGAGTCCTGGGACCAGACATGTCCCATCATACTCAGAATTTAGGCATTGTTGGGGATGAGACCCAGTGCTTTGAGCATGCTAAGCAAGCGCTTGGCCAAGCGAGCCTCAGACCACTTGAGAGGATCCTATTATTATAGCTCACACACTCTTCTAATCTCCTAAATCTTCCACTCACGAACACAATGCTTGTTACCAGGTTTTCTATCTTACTAAATTTTTATATTCCTCTACCTTGCTCTCTGTACTCTGCCAACATGGCAATTATTAGCACATCATTCTTGATGTTATATCCCAGTATATAATATTTGAATTTAATTTATTAGGAGAATTGATTTTTAACTCAAGGCAGCCAAGGTTTATGTTTTGGTCGTTTATAACTCTCAGTTACTTTGTGTGCATGTCTGCACAGAGACCAGACACACAACTGAGTTGGTTAATGATCTATCCCTATGCCATCTCCAAATGAGAAAATAAAGCAACTAACACACTTAGCTTCCCTTCTTTAACCCTCCTAAGTTGTTTTTAATAATAGCTCTTCCTGGGGAGAAGTGATAACTTGTCTTAACTGACAGGTAGACCATCAGCAATAATATTGTTGTAAGTTTGCCCTAATTATCACCTGCTGGGTTTTTTCCCTACACATTTGGAAGTTGTTGTTTTTTTTCAAACTGCAGGGTTTTTTTTTTAATGTTAAAAAAGAAAATCCAGGAAGGGGATGTATAGTTCAATTTGTTAAGTGTTCTTTCTGTTTCCATAATATTGTAAGACAAACTTTCATCATCTCTGCAGGGTCTCTGGTGAGTGACACTTGGATTAGACTCTGTCTTAGGAAGCCAAGGAAGACTGTTTGCTGCTGACCCAATGATGCTCTTCTGATGGGAGGGTTGCAACAGATTTAATAAGCTACAGCTACACACACACACACACACACAGAGAGAGAGAGAGAGAGAGAGAGAGAGAGAGAGAGAGAGAGCAAACATCCACCTAGCCAGTATTTTTAACCCTTTCTAGGGCAATGTTTATATTCCAAGTCTTGACATGTACAGGTGGAAAAATTGATGGGTAGTCATAATTTAAAAAAAAAATGTTTTAATGATTCCTTGAAGCTAACCAATGACAGAGGTCCAAATTTATATGTGATCAGGAGCCTGAGAATCAATATTCTATTGGATTCGTGATGGACTGTGTTTTTGTTTTATTTTAATTAGGTGCATGTGTCTGCATATGCATGTGCAGGTTAGTGAAGGTGCCCATAGAGGCCAGAAGGCATCAAATATCCTAGAGCTGGACTTATAGGTGGTTGTGAGCTGCTTGATGAAGGGGCTAGAAACATACTATGGTTCATTTTCAAGAATAGCAAGTAATCTTAACCTCTGAGCCCTCCTGTCCAGCCTTGTGACTTGTATTTTTATTTGGAAAGGAGTATACCTCTAAACCAAATCCAGATCAGATAACATCCCAGTTGAAGGAAGTGTGTACACTTTGGAAGTAGTTAACAAATAGAATAGGGGACACTGGGTATAGCTCAGTGATAGAGGGCATGCTTAGTTATGCACAAGACTGGCTAAAATAGATGGGCCATTGGTAAGGTGGCTCATCAGATAACAAAACTTGCTGCCACACCTGACGACCGAGTTCATTCATACACACAGTAAAAGGAGAGAACAAACGCCCACAAGTTTTCCATCTAAGATGCCCACCCACAAAAAAAAAAAAAATGTAATTAAGTACTATTAATAACAAATTCTATAGTCCAGAGGTTGGCACAAGGTCTTATTTTACAAATGCTAGCATTTCTTTGCAGTGTCTGTTCTTGCTGGTGCGCACATGCCACAGCACAGGAGCTGCGTGCAGCACATATGCAGAGGTCAGAGGACAACTTACAGAAGTCACTCCAGTTCCCTCCTTCCACCATGTAGGTCCCAAGGATCACATTCAGGTTGCCGGGCTCTACTTGTCATGCAGAATTAACACTGAGCCAGACACAGTGGTGTACGCCTTTAAATTCCAGCACTAGGAAAGCTGAGGCAGGAAGATCTTGAGTTTCAAACCAGGCTAGACTCCATAGTGAGACCCTTGACTCATAAAAACCCGAGAACAATAGAAGAAGGCTCCAGCTGGACATGATGACGCACACCAGTAATCCCAGCAGTCTAAGGAGAGAAACAGGTAGATCTGGACTTCCAGGCAAGCCTCGGCTACATAGTACATTCAAGGCTAGCCTGGACTATATGATATCCTGTCTTAAAAATGGGGGAGCAAGGAGTGTTTCTTTTTTGTGTTTATTTGAAGATTTTGGGTTTTTTTTTTTGTGTGTGTGTGTTTATTTTTTGTTTGTTTGTTTGTTTTTGAGACAGAGTTTCTCTCTGTCTTTTGGTGGCTGTCCTAGATCTCGCTTTGTAGACCAGGCTGGCCTCCAACTCACAGAGATCTGCCTGGCTCTGCCTCTTGAGTGCTGTGATTAAAGGCATGTACCACCACCGCCTGGCTAAGGAGTGTTTTTTATCAGGTGTCTGTGCTTAAAAATGAGTTGCTAAGGCTTGGAGAGATAGATCAGTTGGTAAAATGCACTGTGTAAGCCTAAGGACCCGAGTTAGAGACCAAGGGCCTGTATAAAAAGGCAGGCATGACAGGATACATTTATAATGCTGGCACAGAGAGCTTGAGACAAAAGATGCAGGCATTCTGGCACACCATGGTGTGATAGAACACACCTGCCATCCCAGAACCTAGAAGTCTGAAGCAAGAGGAGCTCAAATTTCTAGGCACCCTGGGGTACATAGAAAGTTCCAGACCAGCCTGGACTATCGAAGGAGGCCCTCATTCTGTATAAAGAAATAAATTAGATACCAGTTTGGTTTTAAATAGAAGTATTTATATTTAAAACTCTTTCCATATTGTATGTACTCTAAGAAAACTGCATTCGGGGTCTTAAAGAGACATCCCTGTACTAATTACATATTCACCTGGTATCCATTTCTACAAATGAAATTACTCTCGGCACACATTAATTGACATAATTACTGAAATACCAAAATCAGATTAGCCACTGTAGCTCAAAGAAAAGGAGAAAAGAAACCATCGCTCCAGCAAATTATAAGAGTGTGTGTGTGTGTGTGTGTGTGTGTGTGTGTGTGTGTGTGTGTGTTTAAGGGCTCAGAAGGTTGTTCAACTTGTACATGCTTTGAAATAAAGCTAATAAAACACAGCTATTTCGTTATTCGTTCACGAGGCAATTCTGGGTTCTTAACTGTGTTTTGACTGTTTTGCAGTCTGAAGTTCAATCTCTATAATATCCTGTATTTTGTTGATTGTTCCTTTACTGTCCATTATGCATGTCTTGGTGGCATAGCACGCCTAAGAAAGATTCTATCCACAGTGGTTTCTGTCTTCCTAACTGACAATCATATTGTCAGCCTGGAAACAATGGAAGCTACAAGGACATTGTTATCTGTGCAAAGTGCTTCTACAATTCCCGACTCTTTTTTTTCCCTAAAACACTGACATCAAATATTGTTCCCCCTGCTTGGGGTTCCAATTGTCCGATTAGATTAAGAAAACAGCCAAGGGGTTGGGGATTTAGCTCAGTGGTAGAACACTTGCCTAGCAAGCGCAACTGGGGCTGGAGAGATGGCTCATTGGTTCAAAGCATTTCCTGCTCTTGCAGAGGACCCCACTTCAATTCCTAGCATCCAGGTCAAGCAGCTCAAAACCACATGTAATTCCAGCTTGGACACCTTTGGCTTCCAAGGGTGCTTGCATTCACATGCATATACCCTCACCTCCTCCACACACACATAATTAAAGATAAAATTAATATAAAAAAGACATGCTAGGACAATTCTGCAAGTGGGCAGTCATTAAGTCAGATGTATAATATAATATATAATAATATATAATATATAACTTGCCTATAATCCTAGCTCTCAAGCACTGGGGCAGAAGAATTAATACAAGTTTAAGGTATAGCACCTTGTCTTAAAATACCAAAAGCGGGAAAAAAAAAAGACATATTTCAGTTGTTTGAAATTACATAAAATCTTGTTTCTTGATCTCTCTTTCTCATTTTCATTCCCTCATCCTGTGTGTGTGTGTGTGTGTGTGTGTGTGTGTGTGTGTGTGTGTTTGTGTGTATGAAAACGTATGTTTGAGTGCCCTTGTGTGCACATGCATATGGAGATTAAAAAAAAAAAGAAGAAGAAATCAAAACTTCAGATTTCATCTTTCTGGGGTCCCCCCCCCACTCTTTTGTTTTAGACAGCATCACTCACTGACCTGGAGCTCACAAGTGAGCTAGCCTGGCTGGTAAGTGAGCCCTGGAGTTCTGCCTGTCTCCCTCTGCCCAGCACTGAACTTACAAGCACGCACCACCATGCCCACCTTTTTTATGTGGGTTTTAGGGATTGGATTCAAGTCAAGCACTTTATCAACTGAACGGTCCCACCGACCTTCTTCTGATGTATACTGTACTATTCTTGCCACTTAAAGTACAGTTCCCCTTCTGTGCACTCTGTTCCAGCGGCTGTACTATTATTAGAGTACCATTGCTTTCCAAATCCTTTACCAAAATGCACTGGCATTCTCTCTCACCATCATGGTTATTGCTATGATTTCCTCTTCTCTACACAATGATTTTGTCTTGGTGCAGTATTTGGGTGTTTTCCCCCCTCTTATTTAAGAACCAGTTCCAGAGGCTGAGAAGATGGCTCAGTCGGTCAAGTGTAAAATAAGGACTTGGGTCTAGATCCCTAGAGGGCACATAAAGCCTGGTGTGGTCATACATGGCTGCAACCCCAGCACTGGGGATGTGAATTCTCCAAGCTCACCAGGTAGCCATTCTAGCCATTTGGTGAGGGGAGAGAAAGAGAGAGAAATGCAGGATAGCCTCAAGTGGGTCTGGATCCTTATCCACGGGCCCAGAGCTTTATTCCAAAAAGCTATTTATAACAATGCCAAGAGGTGGAGGAAACAAACCTCCCCCTTGCTAGGTACAGTCAAGTGTAGACCCTGACAAACACCTGATACTCAGGCCTGTGGTCCAATCAACCTCTTAGGCAGTCCTGCTGGGTACAGCCATTAGGAAACCTCGGTGGGCTACAATAAGGGAAGACCCTGGAAGCCAGCCTCTGCCCTCTACACACTCACATGCAACACACACACACACACACACACACACACACACACACACACACACACATCACTACTTCCATACTTTAGTGTACAATTCTGCTTTTGTTATAAATGAAGTCTGATAAATCACAGAAACATAAAACAAATACAAGCATATTTATTCAAGAAGAAAACATCTTCACTGGCTATTGCAAACCTGTTTCTCCAACATTGTGGATCACTTATTGTGTCTCCTCTCAAAACTACCCGGATTTTATCTAATAGAAATATAGTGAAACTACAACAGAAAAGGAAGAAGAAAGAGGAAGGGGAAGATACAACTTACTATTTCAAAGGGGGAAAAAGAGAAGATGGAATTCCTCATACAATAGAAAAGAAATAAAAAGCCAAAGAAAGCAGAGCTGGCGATGTGATTCAGTGGGTAAAGGCGCTTGTTGCCAAGTCTGATGAACTGTGTTCCATTCCCAGGACCCACATGGTGGGAGGAGAAAACTGACTCCCACAAAGTGTTCTATAATTGCCACAATCACACACACACACACACACACACACACACACACACACACACACACTAAACATAAAATAATTTAAATTATAAGAAGAAAACAGGGCAACAGAAAACCCCTGATTAAATAAAAACAAAACAAATCTACATTGGACTTTATTGGGACCATTAGGACAATTTGAATATGGAGCATATTTTTAAGTAATGGTATTAAATCAGTGTTAAGTATCCCATCTAGTTGCATTATGGCTACGAAGAAGAATATCCTTTTCCTTGGGAGATATATGCTGCACCCCTTAGGAACAGAATGTCAGGATGTCGGCAGTGAATTCTTAAGTGGTTTAACAATGTCTACACATCAAAGGAAGGAAAGACAAATAGAAAAGAGGCAAATGTGGGGAAATGTTGGCAGTCTAAGAGAAGCTTGTGAGAGACACAGTTTCACTACAACTTCTCTGAAGGTCTGAATACGACAAAATGAGAAGCAGGGGTGTGTGTGTGGAGGGGACCATTAAACCAAATCTTGGCATTTCTTCAGAAGTCCTGCGTTTAACTATGCTCGACAGCAAAGCAACATGCCTCACTGTGGGCCTAAAGGACAAAATACAGGCATCTAGAATTGGACCAGCAGTTCTCAACCTTCCTAACACTGTGACCTTTTTATACAGTTCCTCATGTTGTGGTGACCCCCAACCATAACGTTAGTTTCATTGCTACTTGATAACTGTCATTTTGCTTCTGGTATGAATTGTAATGTAAATAGTTGTGTTTTCCAATGGTCTTGGGTGACCCCTATGAAAGGGTCGTTCAACAACCCCTCCTGCCCCATGGGTCTCAATCCACAGGTTGAGAAATGCTTACCTAGAATATGTAGAGCAAAGAAAGGTGGAGTTAGAGAAGCAAAAACCTTGGTGTCTAAACTGGTTTTAAGGTGTGTATCAGGCCATCAATTTCCACAGGACACCACCATCCCAGATTCCACCAACTTCAAATCAAACACACATGAGCACAGATCTTCCTCCTCCTTCCTCTTTGTGTGACACAGCCTGACTTTGAACTTGCTATAAAGAAGACAACGACTCTGAACTCCTGAACGTCCTGCCACCACCTCACCAGTGCTGGGATTAACTTGTACACCACCAAGTCCAGTTTCTGAGGTGGAGACAGTGGAACTCAGGGCTTTGTGCATGCTGGGTAAGCATGCCTGCCAACTGAGCTCTGTCCTCACTCTGTGTGTGTGTGTGTGTGTGTGTGTGTGTGTGTGTGTGTGTGTGTTCACACATAATTGTAAGTCAGTTCTCTCCTTCCACCAAATGGGTCCAGGAGATCAAACTCAGTTTGTACCTTTACCTTTTGAGCTGTCTCACCTGCCTGGTTGTTTGTTTGTTTGTTTGCTTTTGTTTTTGAGACTGGGTCTCAAGTAGCCCAGATTCTTCTCAACTGAATTGTAGCTGAGGATGACCTTGAACTCCTAATCCTCTTACCCCTACCCTTAAATGCTGAGATTAAAGCCTTATACTACCAAGCCTAGCTTTTGTTAGTTTTTTTGTTTGTTTGTTCTTGTTTTTGTTTCAGTGTGTATGAGTTTTTTACCTGCATGAATGTCTTCACGCTATGTATGGGAATTGCTCTCAGAGGCCAGTAGAAGGCATCTTGATGCCCTGGGACTGGAGTTACAGACAGTAGGGAGCCTCCATGTGGGTGTTAGGAATTGAACCCAGATTCTCTGGATGAGCAGCCAGAGAATGAATGCTCCTGATGGTTAAGCCATCTCTCGAGGCCCTTTTGTTAATATTTTAAGGCTCCCTCTCTTGAAGCTATTTCCATGAAAGACCTTCAGTCATTCTGGAATTTCCTGAACTATTATCAGCCTAATACACTTCGGAGCTTTTTCATGAATGAGAGGTGACCAGTACCTCTCTCTTGTTCCGCCAGTCTTCTGGGAAATGAGACAACAGAGCAAAACCTGCAGCGTGTAAGATTTGAGAAATTAAAGACAAATCTGTAATAGGAAATTAGCACAGACAGCCAGGAAAGCAGAAGGCCACGAGTATCCTTTCACAGAGATGACAGGACAGAAATACAGATTAACCCGTATCAGCTGCAGAGAAACGATGCTCCACTTGGAAGCGAATGAATGTTTTTTAATTACAATTTTCGAGATGTGATTTATTATATAATGGAATTTCAAATTATCAGAAAATTAGTTAAATTCTGGCTTAAAAGCTTTTCCCTACAACTCTGTTTAATATATGATTTTTTTTTTCCCTCCTGGTCCTTCAGCACTTTCTAGACACTGAGCTACATGCCCAGCCACAAATGCAAACACTGCAAGCATTCTTGAGAAGGAAATGTTCTCTGAGTACTTCCATCCTGCTTCCCATCCTCAACCTACCCTATTCTGGTTTTCTTTGTGTGTGTGTGTCTATATGTGGGTGAGGGGGTGAGTATGTGTACCCGAATGTATGGATACCACTTAGCCCCGGTGATCTGCTTGTCTCTACATCGCTAGCGCTGGCATTATAGGATCTGGCCCAGCTTCTTGGGGTGACTCCTGAGGATCGAACTCAAGCATTTGACTCATTCAGTCATCATCCCAGCCCCTCCACCCCACTTTCTACTTTGAAGGAAAACGATACACAAAGGGAAATTTCTGTCCTTCCATTGCTGTTGGCTCTAAAGTAGAACTCAACCTCTGTGCTCTACTAAAACCCTAGCCGCAAGCAAAGCATGGTGATACATGTCTGGAATGTCAGTACACAGGAAACTGAGGCATGTAAGGATCAAGAGTTCAGGACCAGCCTGGAGTCAATAGTGAGTGTCAGACTAAATGAACCGGTGCGTTCATTTCTCAAAAGAACCAAAACAAGGCTGGAGAGAAGGCTCAATAAACAAAACACTCCCTGTGCAAACGTGAGAACCTAAGTTTAAATTCCCTGGGAACCCACATAACAGCCAAAGGAAGTAGCTTGTGTGGTAAGCCCAGTGCTCCTCTGGCAAATGGGAGGCGGAGACAAGAGACTACCTGGAAGCTCACAGGCCAGCCTCCCTGGTGTATGCAATAGTGAACAGGGAGAGACCCTGCCTCAAATCTAAGATGGAAGTCAAGAATGACACCCGGAATTGTCCTTTGACCTACACACTCACACATTGGCACACACACACACCATGATAGGCACACACCACGGCACACAGGTCAACACAAAGTTTTGGGTTTTTTTTAAGGCTTTAAAACTAACCAGCCTAACTAACTAAAAACTAACTAGCCAGGCAATGATGGCAAATGCCTTTAATCCCAGCACTCGGAAGTCAGAGGCAGGTGGATCTCTGTGAGTTCAGGTCAGTCTGGTCTACAGAGTGAGTTCCAGGACAGCCACGGCTGTTACACAGGGAAACCCTGTCTCAAAAAACAAAAAACAAAAACCCAACCAACTAAATAAATATAGGAAAAGTCATGCTACATGAATATTTGTCAGTTAAGGAGATTCCAGGACATTAAGAAATGTAACTGGAGAGATGGTTCAGTGGGTAAAAGCTGTTGCTACCAAGCCTGATGACCCAAGTTCCATCCCCAGGGTTCACAGGACAGAAGAAACCAAGTTCTGTAAGTTGTACTCTGACATTCACACGCAAACTGAACTGGAATGCCCCAATGCGTTCACAGAATAATAAATAAATGTGATTAATGCCGACAGAGCCTCTGTACTCCTCTTCAGTAAAAAGAGGACTTGAGAGCATCCGGAAACACAACAGTGTTGTGGGTCAAGTTACCTGAAAGGCGAGCCAACCTTATTGCGGAAGCTGGAGGCCTCAGCCTGAGGAGCCACTCCAATGTGGCATAAGGACAGACACACACTTCCTATCAGGTCACTGAAGTAAGACCCTTCTCACTGCTGCATTTGTGCCAACAAGAGGGAGGAGACCCACAGTAAGAACGCCATGTTCACCAGGGTGTGGTGACAAATACCCGTCAACCTGTCACTCAGGAGATGGATGCAGGAAGATCAAGAGTTCAAGGCCATCCTTGGTTTGAGCCCAGCCTGGGTTGGAGGAGAAGAGAGAGAGAGAGAGAGAGAGAGAGAGAGAGAGAGAGAGAGAGAGAGAGAGAGAGAATGGACTATGAAAATAAAATTTTGGGGGATTGGGGATTTAGCTCAGTGGTAGAGTGCTTGCCTAGCAAGTGCAAGGCCCTGGGTTCCCTCCTGAGCTGGGGGGGGGGGGGGGGGAAATTGTTTTGCTAAATAGCACTATTCCTTTCTTCTACTTTGCTTCTCTTTCTACTCTGTGTGGAGGACCTTAAAACTCTTTGGGGTTGGGGGTGGGGTTGTGAGTGTATGGTTTGTGTGTGTGTGTATGTGTGTGTGTGTGTGTGCATGAAGAAGTCAGAAGACAATATTTACAGGAGTTGGTTCTCTCCTCCTATTATGTAGGTCCAGACAAGCAAACTCACTCAGGTTGTCAGGCTCCACGGCAGGCATTTTTACTTGATGGGCCATCTGGCTAGCCCAGGCAAATTGATTTAAATGTATTTTACTTTCTGAGATAAGATCTCTCACTGGCCTAGAACTGCCAAGCAAGCAAAGGCCCCAGGGTTCTGTCTGTGGGCCTCAGTGTGGTGATTACAAGCACATGCAACTATACCCATCTTTTTTAAAAGATGGGTTCTGGGACTCAAACTCAGGTCCTCATGCTTGCTCAAGCACCTTAACAACTGAACTATCTCTCTAGCCCAGGTATCTTTTCTTTTCTTTTCTTTCTTTCTTTCTTTCTTTCTTTCTTTCTTTCTTTCTTTCTTTCTTTCTTTCTTTCTTTCTTTTTTTTTGCCAGAGCTGAGGACCGAACCCAGGGCCTTGCCCTTGCTAGGCAAGCGCTCTACCACTGAGCTAAATCCCCAACCCCAGATATCTTTTCTTACACTTGGCAAATGTCCTCGCTTTTTTTTTTTTTTTTACTCCCCCCTTAAGGTGTAATAGCTGATTTCTCTGATACAGTGTGAACCGTGTATGTATTTCTTGTTTTTTTTTTTTTTTCCTGTGTATCATTCTGGTTTAACTTAATAGTTTCTAGATGAAACGGTAAACTTTTACATCCATCTATGGAACTATCTCTCTCCTTAAATTCTTACTCTTTTGGAGAGAGAAAAAAAGTCATTTCGACATATGTATGGCTCCAGAAACGAAAGGCAAAGAAAAAAGACCTTCATGGCTATAGTGAAAATAATTTCATTTGCCCTCGGTGAGGCTAACCTGGAGGAAGATTAGAAGGTGAGTTGACTGCATTTATCATCATACATCCAATCAATAAATTCACTGGACATTTCCCCCGACACTCTATGAATCCAGCCCCCTCTACTAGGAAGATAAAGTCCCTTAAACAGAAAATAAGTAGACAGTGATGAACAGCAATATTATCCCCTGCCTACAGCTCAAGTTCTAGGGACTTTGGTACACTTTGAATTCTCTGTATTTGTGGGCATAACAGTCAATGTTCCCAGCTTTCTGGGTAAGATTTTTTTTTTTAACTCTTCTATTTATTTATTATTTTACTCATGTTGGGGAGGGTAGTACGCATATGCCATGGTGTGTGTGTGTGTGGAGGTCAGAGGATACCTTGTAGGAGTTGGTTCTCTTCCGTCCACTGCCCAGTGCCATGTAGTGAACTTCAGTGATCATGCTTGGGAGCAATCACTTTCTTTTTCTTTTCCTTTCTTCGTTTGTTTCTCCAAACAGGGTCTTTCTGTGTAACTGCCTTGGCTCTCCTGGAACTCGCTTTGTGGACCAGGCTGTCCTTGAACTCACAGAGATCCACCTGCCTCTGCCTTGGAGAGCTGGGATTAAAGTTGTGCGCCACCACTGCCTGGTGGGAGCAAATGCTTTTTACCTAATGGGCCATTTCTTCTTTTCTTTCTTTTTCTTTTCCTTTCCTCTTCCCTCCCTCCCTCCCTCCCTTTCTCTTTCTTTCTTTCTTTCTTTCTTTCTTTCTTTCTTTCTTTCTTTCTTTCTTTCTCTCTCTCTCTCTCTCTCTCTCTCTCTCTCTCTCTCTCCTCTCTCTCCTTTCTTTCTTTCTTTCTTTCTTTCTTTCTTTCTTTCTTTCTTTCTTTCTTTCAACAGAGTATCATGTAGGTTGGGCTGGAATTGAACCAGATATGTGGGCAAGGATCGCTTTTAATTCTCCTGTCTCCAACTTCCAAATACTGGGATTACTAGCGTGTGATGCCACACTGAGTTTGCGTAATGATGGAGATGGATGTCTTGGACCTCCTCAGGCCCTTATTGGTGAATTCTAGGCAAGTGTCCTACCACTGAGAGATATCTGTGTGTTACTTTTAAAAACAACTTTTTAATTTTTTTTGTGTGTAGAAAGATAAAAAGCTAACTGGACATCCAGGCATGGTGACACACTGGTAATCCCAGCCTATAGGGAGACAGAGACCAGGTTATAAACTTGAGGCCCTTCTGGACTGCATAGGGAGTTCCAGACCTGCTTGGGCTATTGTAAAGTGAATAAATTAATAGTTAAATTTAAATATACAAGGTAATTGGAAATAACAAGTTTTGGGGGAAGATTAGTGCTTGGAGGGTTCTATCACTAGGTAATAAAGCAAGAAGTTGACTTTGCTGCTGGGTGATGGTGGCACACGCCTTTAATCTCAGCACTCGGGAGGCAGAGACAGGCGGATCTCTGTGAGTTCGAGGCTAGCCTGGACTACCAAGTGAGTTCCAGGAAAGGTGCAAAGCTATACAGAGAAACCCTGTCTCTGAAAACTTTAAAAAAAAAAAAAAAAGTTGACTTTGTCTCCAGGTGAACCCAATTCTAAGATCTTGCAGAAAGACTTGCCTGTGGGTATAATAGTGGCACAGATGTTGTGGGGTAACTAACCACTTTCTGCTTGGATTCAAGGCTTGTCCGCAGGTGGAAACACAAGCATGGTACTGTAAACCTAACCAAGAAACCCTATTTAGGGAGCTCACAGGCTCCAGGGGTGAACCTACAGCTCTTACTCTACCAAGTGTGCAATTTCAAACTGCCTTCAGGATTCTAGGCTGTCTTCCCATAGATTAGTGCAGCTCTCAGACCTCGTCAGAGAAGTTTCTTTCTGCAGTGGGCAGTGGTGAACGCCGAAAAATCACAGTGGGTCAAAGTGCAAAGAATTAGTGTCAGTGGGGTGTTCACTAACAAAAGGGATATCTATATCATACACTCTGTGATGCTCAGGAGCCATCCCAGAAGAGGAGACAGAGAGATCCTAAGACTCAGAGGTTTGGGAGGACCAGAATGTAAAAATATCTTCTGGCTGCAACAGGACTACGGCATTCATGAACTCATGGTGGTTGTGGTCGCCTTCACAAGACCGGCACAAGATCAAGCCAATCAAATTCTAAGATGGCGCAGGAAGGGGTTCATCAGCCCCTGCCCCTAATGGAGGAGCTCTGGATAGTTGGTGGTTTCTGGGAGTGAAAGAATTCATTTTATTTAAACGTGTGATTTCTGGTAGGAAGGGGAAGCACAGATTGGAGTCCATGGGCTATTGAAGAAGAAGAAGAAGAAGAAGAAGAAGAAGAAGAAGAAGAAGAAGAAGAAGAAGAAGAAGAAGAAGAAGAAGAGAGAAGGAGGAGGAGGAGGAGGAGTTGAGTAAGGGGTAGAGAGATGGGGGTAGATCTGGAAGGAATTAGGAGGAGAGACTGCATATGAATATGATCAAAAGGCACTATGAAATTCTCAAAGCATCTTAAAAAACAAAGGAGAGAAAAAGTAATGTTACAATCTGTACATTTTTTTCTTTATACCCGTGTGTGTGTGTGTGTGTGTGTGTGTGTGCGCGCACACGCGCGCAAAGACTAAACAAAGATGTCTAGTGTCCTGCTCTATAACTCTGCTTTATTCCCTTGAAATAGGATCCACTGCTGAACCAGGAGCTGGGTTGGCTGCTAGCAAGGCCCAGATGTCCTCTTCTCTCTACCCATGCAAATAGCCATGCCCAACTTTTGTATTTCATTTTAAAAAAAAAAAAAAAAAAGATTTATTTTTATGTGCATTGATGTTTTGCCTCCATGTTTGTCTGTGTGAGGGTGCCAGATCCTCTAGAACTAGAGTTGCAGACAGTTGTGAGCTGCCATGTGGGTGCTGGGAATTGAAGCTGGGTCCTCTGGAAGAGCAGCCAGTGCTCTTAACCGCTGAGCCATCTCACCAACCCTGCCATGCCCAACTTTTTACCTGAGTGCCAAACACAGTACCTTGCCTTGACCAACACAGCTTTGGGATTGACCTGACTGGCATGGTGGGGAATGAAGAAACTGTAGACACACATACAGAAAAGCTGTTCAGACTAAATCACATAGGAAGCATCTATCGAGGCAAGAATTGAGATCCAATGCCATAATATTCACTAAACTATATAGAGCTGTTGGGAGTCTTCCTTTTCTTTTCTTTTTCAATGTAAATTCTTGCTCCAGAATGGAAAATTTCAGAAGCTAAAATAACCCTATCACATATTTTCAAAAGGGAACAGGTTGGCCTTTTGTTTTGAGGAGGCAAAATATGTCTGGTGTTGGGTGGGGGACGAGGCTGCTTTTTCTGAAGTTTTGCCAGTTTGGATGTTTTTTTCATTGCCCAGAATCACTGGTGACTGTCTAGCATGATGGGGTGAATAAGAAAGTTTGGATCTGTCTGTGGATATTGAAACTGTAAAGCTTTGCCAAGACATGAAGTCATTTTAGGGTCCAAGAGATGGAAAGGGAGCTTAACACATCACTAAATTGTAACAGATGAACTGGATCCCAACCAAAATCTCGAGTATCTTCAAATACTGTGTTCACAAACAAACGTCTGCACCGTTACACTAAGAGGTTGGGAAATACAAGTGGGAGACCAAGGTTCTCTCTGTTGATGCCAGCCAAGATAGATGTTTCTAGAAAACAAAGAAAATGGGAGCTTGTGGGGAAGAAGGAAACCAGGTCTGTCGAATGTTAAATGCTCCTGAACCTAAATAACTTTTCAGCAGTATAAAAATATTGCCAGTGGAATATAAACCATAGTAAAAGAGTGTGGAGCCAAGTCTGGCTCCCAGTTACTCAGGAAAACTAAGGCAGGCATACCTCAAGTTTAAGGACTGTATGAACTTTAGCAATGCTTTTAGGTCTGCTTAAACAACTTAGTATAACCCTGTCTCAAGGAAAAAGAGAGCTGGGAGCGTGGCTCAGTGGTAGAGCTCCTGCCTAGAATTCCCCAGTGAGGGGCTGGGGGTGTGATTCAGTGGTAGAGTACCTGCCTAGTATCCCCCCAGTGAGGGGCTGGGGTGTGGCTCAGTGGTAGAACCCCTGCCTAGAATCCCCCAGTGAGGGGCTGGGGTGTGGCTCAGTGGTAGAGCACCTGCCTAGAATCCCCCAGTGAGGGGCTGGAGTGTGGCTCAGTGGTAGAGCACCTGCCTAGAATCCCCCAGTGAGGGGCTAGGGTGTGGCTCAGTGATAGACTAGTTACCTAATATGTTCAAGACCCCTTATTTGATCTACAACAAATCAAATGAGACAAAAACATTTGAAACCAGAGCTTGGCTCTGCATTTTTGTGTCATAATATAGCTCATAATAAAATATTAATTTTATCAGAAGTTATACTGGCATTTTCCAAAGTATCTGAGATCTTTAGGAAAGTCCCCAGATCTTTGAAGGATTTTCATCCTTCAAAATTCCAAGGCCAAGACTGAGACTCTAAAGAGGAACATTTGACCTGGGTGTGCTTGGAACAAAGCTATCACAATGCTCACTATTAACTCAGGGGCTATGCCAAATGTCAGTATTTTTTCAAGATGAGCTCATTCTGACTCTTTGGCCTTTTTTATTTCTGAGGTGGTCCAAGGGGGTCTAGGCCGTGCTGACCAAATCTTACTCTTTTGCATGAGACACATGGTACTGACTCCATTCAGCTTCCAGATAGAGGTTGTCAGGCAGTTTGTGTGCTGTTTCCTCTTCAGATCACTGAAAGGCAGCTTCCTGGACATCTATTTCCAGTGAATAATTAAAGATACATGGCTGGGAAGATTGTTCAGTGGATAAAGGTACTTGATGCTAAGCCTAAGGACCTGGGTTCAATCCCTAGGACCTACATGGTGGAATGAGGGAACCGATTTCAGAAATTTGTCCTCTGATGTTTACACACACACTCACACACACACAAATACACACACATGCTCACACAATAAATAAATGCATGAAATGTAGAAAATTAAAACAGATATGAACAAAACTCTGTATGAAGGTTTTTGACTAGAGTAAACCACTGGGGACTACTAAGACATCAAGCTGTCAGGGAGTGGTTGAATATGAAATGGGATTCAGTCAAACAAAGAGAAAAGAAAAAAGTAGTTCATCACCTTGCCAACATTTGACTCTCTGTGTTTGTGTATTTCCTGCACAATATGTAACATTTCTTTACTTTTTTAAAAATTAATTTTCAGGGTTGGGGATTTAGCTCAGTGGTAGAGCACTTGCCTAACAAGCACAAGGCCCTGGGTTTGATCCTCAGCTCAAAAATAAATAAATAAATAAATAAATAAATAAATAAACAAACAAACAAATAAATAAATAAAAATTAATTTTCATTGTTTGTGCATTGATGTTTTGCCTGCATGCATATTTGTGTGAGGATGCCAGATCCCCTGGAATTGGAGCTTTAAGATAGTTGTGAGCTGCCATGTGGGTGCTGGGAATTGAACCCGGTCCTTTGGAAGAAACAGCCCAATGCTCTTAACCACTGAGCCACCTTTCTGGCCCAATGTTTCTTTTCTTTTGGAGGATGTTGTTGCTATTTTTTGTTCTACAAACTGGGTGTTGAATTTAGGGCCTTGCCCATGCTAGGCAAGTACTCCACCACCTGTTCCAAACCCTTTGTCTGGTGTGTGTGTGTGTGTGTGTGTGTGTGTGTGTGTGTGTGTGTGTGTGTCGGTGTGTGAATGCAGGTGCACACATGCACTTACATGTAAAGGCCAGAGGTCAACTCTAGTCACTATCTTGCTTTGTTTGTAAACACAGATTCTTTGTTTTGTTTTGTTAAGACAGGATTTCTCTGTGTTGCTCTGGCTGTCCTTGAACTCATTCTGTAAACCAGGCTGGCCTTGAACTCACAGAGATACACCTGTCTCTGCCTCCTGAGTGCTGGGATTAAAAGTGTGCACCTCCACCGCCCGGCATAAACGCAGATTCCTTAACATGGTAATGCCTGGGACCTGGGGCTTAGTGATTTGGCTAGATGTGCTGACCAGTAAGCTCTGGGGGAATCTGCCTGCCTTTGCCATCACAGCCTTGAGATTCCAAATATACCCCCAGCTTTTTATGTGGATACAGGGGATCAAATTCAGGTCCTCACTCTTGGGAGGCAAACACTTTACCGACTGAACTGTTTCCCCAGCATCCCCCCTTTTCAATTAACTTCCTACTTCACCACATTGTACAGGTTGTCCTTGAACTTACTCTGCAGCCAAGAGAATACTTTGCCTTTTCACTTCTTCATTGGTCTTCTGAGAAGCTGGGATTACAGGCCTGCATCATCACGCCTTGCTCACATATGGAATATTTAAAAGACAATAAAGACCTATAAAAAGCTCTGGGGAAAATGAAATCCCAGTCCCCTCTAGAGGTGTGATTTATATGATGCCAACTCTCTGGGATAGTTCTCTCTTTTGTTTGGAATGTAACGTATCTATTATGAGATATGCAGATCTCAAGTGTCTAGCAAAATCTATTTCCATACATTTAGTTGCCATCAAGGTAAATAAGCATCATTTCTGGCATCACAGGAAATTCCCTCCCAGCATTCAATTCTCTAGTCGAGATGAACTCAAGTGTCTGGAGAGTGTGTCTCAGTGGTTAGAGGCGCTTACTGCTCTTGCAGAGAACCAAATTCTGTTCTCAGCACCCATGCTAGACAGCTGACAACAATCTATAGCCACAGCTCCAGTGTATCTGACTTCTCCGGTCTCCACAGACACTTGTATACACACACACACACACACACACACACACACACACACAGATACACACACACACACACACACAAACACACACACATACACACACCACACACACACCCCTCAAGTTCATTCCCCAATAAAAATGTATTCACATTATTCAGTCTTCATAAAAACAATGCAACATCAAAACATATTACAAGTTGGGTAGCTTGATGGCTACAGCTCTGATTTCGCTACCAACATGTATACCA
Organism: Onychomys torridus; assembly: GCF_903995425.1. Taxonomy (NCBI): domain Eukaryota; kingdom Metazoa; phylum Chordata; class Mammalia; order Rodentia; family Cricetidae; genus Onychomys; species Onychomys torridus. The sequence goes on along the minus strand of NC_050464.1, from coordinate 20,677,275 downwards.
AAACCTTCTGTTGTTACCCCTAAATATATAAAATATTTTCCCCATTTTTTGAGACTGATTCTTATTCTGTAACCTGGTCTGTGCTGGAACTCACTATGCAGCTCAGGTTAGCCTCAAACTCACAGCAATCTTCCTGTCTCAGCCTCCAAAATGCTGGGATGGCCCTCCCCCACCCACTTTTTTTTAAGGAGATGGTCAGTACAAAAATACTTGGGTTTACTATTTCGTTCCATTTCTGTTTAGTTCCAGCAATGTACCCCTGGAGTGAATAAATTTCATCCCTGGCATTTTCTCTGCCGGTTTCTGTAATTTTCCACAAAGGATGGAGAAAAGTTTTGTTTTTGTTTTTTCTTTTTCCGTCCTTTTGTCTGTTGGGAGCTTCTGAAGTACTTTTTCCTTCCTTGAATTTCTCTTTTAAGTGGCAGGCTAAGAACCACAAATGGAGCTATTAGCAGCAAAACACAAAGTTTAATTAACAATTTTTTGATGACGTCAAGAGATTAAAGACATTTTAGAGAACTAGATTTAAAGTTGAGACTTCACAGTGTTTAAAAGTTCTTGAATCAGCAATTTATGTGTCTACAAAATTTGTTCTTTTTTTTCCCCTGAGACACTGTCTCACTATGTGCTGTGGCTCACCTAGAATTGGCCTGTAGGTCAGGTTGACCTCAAACTCATGGAGATCTGCCTGCCTTTGCCTCCTGAGGGCTGGGAATAAAGTGTATGCTGCTATGCCTGGATGCAAACTGTATAAAAATATTCTAGGTATTTAAATACTGAATTTACACAGATCTGTATATGATAAGATAATGGAAAGTGGTAACATTGTAAGTGTCCAGCAAGGAGGGAATGGGTGTTGTTGTTTTTCATTTAATGGGTATGAGTGCCATAGCCCAAGTGTGGAGGTCAGAGGGCAAATCTCGGGACTGGTTTTCTCCTTCAGCCTCTTTGAGGCAGAATCTCTCTTAGTCCTGACCTGTGCACGCAGTTAGTTAGCTGACCCACAAAAGCTGTAAAGGTCCTCCCAAATACACCTCCCATCTCACTGTGGGAGTGCTGGGATTACAGAGAACAACCACTGAATCTGTTTTCTTGGGGGTCGTAGGGATCAAACTCAGGTCATCCTTCTTATGCAGCAAGCAATTTTACCTATTGAGCATCTCGCTGGGTCTTCCATAAATTATATTTCATGTCTACATATAGGACTATTCTGTAATACTTTTGAAATGATGTGTTTGAAGTAAATGTGTAAACAGACAGCCCAGTCAGTATAGGTCAAACGTAAAAGAATAAATCCCAGAAAAAGCCGTATAATAATATCCCATTTGGGGAGATAAAAGTCTGGAGGCTCTTCTATATACAGTCTGTGTCCTCGTGGATAACTTTCTTAGCGTCTCTAAGCCTCGGGGCTTTGTGTATTAAATAAGGATAGACGTACTATAAATCTTATGCCACTGTAAAGATCATATCATATTTGACACACATAAATTTTGTTAAGATTAGTAAGAAGTGGTTACTTAAAATGTTAGTTAGGGCTGACGAGATGGCTCAGCCAGGAAAGGTGTTTACTGCCAAGCTTGATGACCTCCGTTTTGTTCCCAGGACCCACATGGTGAAGGAAAGAACTAACTCTTCCCACCTGTCTTCTTGGCCTCCCCACAGGCCCTCATGCATTCACACACACACACACACACACACACACACACACACACACACACACGTAATAAAAATTTAAATGCTAATTAGCTGTCATTAATTTATTATTAACTTGCTAATATAAATTTCCAATAATTTCATACTGATTATGTAAATTTTAAAAGTTTTTAGAAAGGATTTTTCTGCATGTAATGGCAGAAATACATCATTGGAACTTACAGTTCATTTATTCTTTCTTACATAAAATACGTCTGTAAATTTTGGAGAGTTGAGCTTGTCCAATTTAGTGAAAAATTATCACATATTATAAAACTATTAAGAGAAAAGTCTTATAATAACTTGTGTAGGTTAAGAATATATACATATATTCACATATATGATGTCGTTTCCTACTCTGACTAATCTTGTTTTCTAGTATAAATGTCATATTTAATCTCGGCCATTTTTCTTTTTATGCTTTTCAGTTGCCAGAGTCATTTTTCTTTCCACACCTGTGGTTATTAATTTTGATTGTTAACTGCAAGATATTTATAATGGCCTAGAAGACACACCTCTAGGCATGTCTACAGTGGATTAATTCAGGCAGACAGACCCACCCTACATAAGGGTAGCATCATTCTGTGGACTGGGATCCCAGACCAAATAAAAAAGAAAAAGGTTCAGTGGGTAAAGAAGCTTGCCTCCAACCCTGACAACATGGGTTAGATCCCTGAGACCTATATGGTGAAATGGAGACATAATTTCCATAAGTTGTTCTCTGACCTCTACACATACACCTTGGCACAATAACACACACACATCTACAGACACAAGAAAGTAAGTAAATGTTGGAATAAAAGAAAGGAGAAGGTGAGCTGAGCATCAGCATTCAACTGTCTCTGCTTCACGACTGGGGAGTCGTGACCAGCTGCCTCACATTCTAGCTTCCCTACCATCCCTGCCACTTTGGACTATATCCCCCTCAAGCCATGAGCCAAAAAAATTGACACCTAATCCCTTATTATTCAGGCAGACTCTTCAGGTGTTTCCTAAATTGTCTGTTTCCTAAGTCTGTTATAGATCTCTGAATAATGACACATTTTTCACTCATTTATCCAGTGTGTGGAAATGACTTTACATTGTGTGGTGGTTCCATCTCATGTTAAAGATTTAATGGCCTCTTCTTTATACATCCTTTATAGTATCACTTCTCAGTTAAAGAAACACTTTTGTTGTTGTTGTTGTTGTTGTTTTTAGAGATAGGATTACTCTGTGTAGTTTTGGTTCCTGTCCTGG